>NC_062968.1:18386847-18408771 GCF_023119035.1 Salvia hispanica
ATGAATTCTGTTACACATAATGGAATAATTTGAACCCATGGTTTGTAGGGAAAACTTAGAAAACATAAGAACTATAACGATAAAATCCAAAGGTTGAACTTTTTTAGTCTTGATCTTCTCTTTAATCCACTCTTCAAACAACTTAAGCAATGATAAACAGTGGAAGGAACTCTCAAATATTATGCTCTGGAAAATATGTAGCAAAAGGTTCCTTTGATGAAGCTTGAGGGGTATTTATAGCCTCCAACTCGTGTGCAATAATAATATGGCAAATCTTCAGCATAGTATGATAAGTCTTGGAGAGAAAATAAGAAAATTCTGTTCGCCACGTTTTTCTAGCGGACCGCTGCACTTTGTTCAGCGGCGGCTGGCAAGCATTTCGTAGCTCTTGTCTCTCAATCAGCGGTCGTTGCGCATCTCCAATGGTCGATGGGCGTGTTGTTCTTCTCAGCTCTATTTTCTGAAGCGGGCCGCTACAGGGGTAGGGGTCTCCGGCAAGACTGCAGCGGACCGATGGCTGGCTCATAAACTCAAGATTTCCATCTTCGAGTTTTTGCTGTATTTTTAGGCCCTATTTTTCACATTTCTTACAAAACACGTCAAAATAGATAAAATATGCAAATAATAGACATGTAATGCAACTTTTACACTTAAAACGAACCAAATAATTGCCTTAAAAGAGTGCAAAATCCGAGCGTATCATAGGTTTAACAAACTAATATCGTTTAAAAGATACCGAGAAGAAGATGTGGTCCGCACGTGCTCGGTAAGGATGCATTACCTAACAATTTATAGTTTCCATGGAAATTTTTAGCTTGCTAGCCTATCCTTCTTGTGCTGATACAAACAACAATCTCTTAACCTTCCGTATTTACAATTAAAGCAACTTTGACAATGGTCATGTGTTTTTAGTAAGGAAAATAGAGAGGATTAAAAATCGGTATATGGATATCGTGCATGTAGTCAGTAAAGGAGCCGTGATCTTGACGAAGGAGGCCCAAACTATTGTTATCAGTTGTCTAGTATTTTGGGATAATCGCTGCCGGAAGTAGCCGCATCATTAGCAGTAGGGGCTGCGAGACACAAATAATTATAAGATGAGTAATAGAAACTAGATTTATATGCAGAGAAAAAGATGGGTAATAAGACAGGTGGGGAGTGATCAATTGCTAACTCATCATTTAATTGCTAACTACAACTAATTTAAGGCCATAGGATTTTAGAAAACGTGTGGTCTACAATTTGCCACGTGTAATTTTCGTTTTTATTAATAAAATCAAAAAAGATAAAAAAAAACGCCAAATTAGGGTTTTAGATGAAAATGTCAATATAGTGTTTCGGAAATATCAACACAATGCTTTGAGAATGTCAACACGATGCTTTAAGAATGTTAACCCATTGCTTATATTGACATTCTACATGTATTATATTGACATATTTTATATAGTATGTTGACATTTCTGCTTTACGAAAAAATTGAAAAAATTTCGAATTTTTTTTCAAATTTTGACGTCGGAACATATGCATATATGATATCGTTGGAATCCTTATAAAATTATCTTTAATTTGATATATGTTATATGAATTTAAAGTTTTGGGATTTCTTTTAAAAGTTAGTTATAACTAAACATGTAGTTAATTGACATTAATACCCCTATTGATATTTTATGGAATTAATCCTATGGCTTTATTGACGTTTTTTGTTGATCGTATTGATATTTCTTGGTTGATGATCTAGGCCCTTAATTTGAATATCTAATGGCTATTATTTAGTTGTACTTAGCAATTAGGTATTGAGTTAGCAATATAACATTCCCCTAAGACAGGTATACATAGTTAGAGGATGAGCAATATAAACATGAGATACAAAAGGTAACATAATCGACATAGGAAAAAAATGAACGAATAGATTTATCAGAATATAGAGTGTAGATGAATTATGTTTAAAAAATTTTACTACCAAATATTTATGTATCGATTCTTTCCCGAGTCGCATCAAGAGAGTGGAACTGCATAGGACTATATAGAATTTTGATAAATTGAGGATTCCATTTAATTAGATAAATACCATTGGGCTATAACATATTCCCTCTGTCCCATTAGAAATGAAACGTTTTCCTTTTTAGGTTGTCCCAATAAAAATGAAACGTTTCCTAAAATAGAAACAACACTCTCTACTTTTTCATCTCTCTTACTTTACTCTCTCTTCATTAACTCACAAAAACACCGCTGCATAAAATCCTGTGCCGGAAAACAAATGTTGCATATTTATTGGGACGGAAGGAGTATTGTTTTCTCATCATGATTCCCTCTTTCATCGATGCAAACCTTAGCATTCAAAATAAGGTTTTGCTTCTCTTTCTCGTGCATGTTTTGAATTTCTCTTGGAAGAGTAAGGAGGTGGTGCTCATAAGGGATTATGTTATGCTCAAACAAGGAGTTGGAAAGCGAACGAAATTGTCACAACAAACCATTGTTTGAAGGTTAGGGTTTTTTGAAAATTGTGGAGACACGGCCAAGATAATTAATTTATTTCTTCGTCAATATAAAAGACACGGCCAAGATAATATAAACTAAAGGTGAGTAATATAAAGCAGGGCACATAAGAAGTCCCACCGGCTTGGGGTCGCTGCTCGTGATGGCTGATCTTCGGTAAGGCTTGGGCTGGTCGTGTGTTCATGTTGAGGCTCGGCTATGTCCAGGCCATTTTTGGTTTGCAGTGGGCTTTCATATCAGATAGATATAACTCCTTGTAATCCCTCTCTCAACAACGTTAGAGGATGGCAAATGCTACAAAATGTCAACAGATGGCTTACATTCAATTTGTCAACTGTGTACACCCGAGAATCGAGCTATGCAATGCTACTATGATGTAGAGAACTAGAGAGAAGAGAGAATGCTTTTTGTTGGTGTATTCTCCACTCCAAGATCAAGCCTATTTATAGGCTAGAGAAAGCACTTGAAAGGCCTTGCAATCAAAATTATCTCTTAATGCATTTGGGGGTTACCTAAGATGAAAGGCCATAGGTCTTGGCCACCTCAAAAGTCTCCCACATTTTTCACATGTTTTTTCCACAATCCCCCACATTGGTTAGAGCACTGCAAGCTCAACCAACACAAGACGTGTATGCATGCATGTAGACTCTTTGCTCAATCCTCGAGAAACAATATTGCATTTGGAATGGTAGCTTGGGGCTTTGAACTTTCCATAGTCAATATTATCGGGCATACCGGCGGCCTGGTGGACATGATGCCTTGAACCATTCCTCCTTGGTGTATACCGAGACAATAATATTGACACAATACTATTTACAAACTCATCAGTTCTCACGTTTGTGTCCTTTATTGGCCATGGAACACCACTTTGGATTCATAAGTGATTCACATGTTGAAGCGGCCCACACTTCTTCACTTACATAGGTGATTCTTTTCCAGGTATCCTGCAATACCCACCTCCTCGAGGCTTCTAAGAATCATTAAAAGTCAAAACTTAGTCTCTTACCACATGCAGGTTACAATACTCAATGCTTTCAAAAGAATGGGCGAAGATAAAATATCTTCCGAGTGTTACAACTAGAGTCATATAGCTTTGTTTTCCCATTGAACCAAGCCCATGGGATCTCCAATCGTATGGTTGGGTTACCACTATAATCATCTTTTAAAATGTGGTTTTCAGTCCCATTCCTTTTAGCAATTTATGCATTTGATCACGGTTTAAACTTTTCGTTAACGGATCCGCTAAGTTATCCACTGACCTTACATAGTCAACTGCGATAACACCACTTGTGATCAACTGCCTCACGGTATTATGTCGCCGACGAATGTGTCAAGACTTACCATTGTATAAGCCACTATGTGCTCTCCCTATAGCCGCTTGGCTATCACAGTGTATCACTACTGTCGGCACTGGCTTCTTCCAACATGGAATATCTTCTAGGAAGTTTCTAAGCCACTCGGCTTCTTCCCCTGCTTTGTCTAAAGCGATAAACTCAGATTCCATGGTGGATCTAGCTATACATGTATATTTCGTTGACTTCCACGAAACAGCTCCACCCCCCACGGTGAACACATACCCACTCGTCGAGAACGAGTCTTTTGAATCAGAGATCCAATTTGCATCACAGTACCCTTCAAGTACTTGGGGATATCTTGTGTATTGCAGCTCAAAGTTAAGAGTATACTTCATGTATCTCAAAACCCTACGCAGAGCTTTCCAATGTTCCTTGCTTGGGTTGCTCGTAATATCGGCTCAGCTTATTCACCGTACACGCAAGATCTGATCGGGTGCAGTTTGTGATAAACATCAAACTCCCTATGATCCTTGCGTATTCTTCTTGAGCTACAGGCTCTCCCGTGTGCTTACTCAAATGCACATTGGGTTCCAATGGAGTCTTAGCTGGCTCACAGTTAAAGGAGTGAAACTTTTTAAGCACTTTCTCAATGTAATGAGATTGTGACAGTGCAATTCCCTCATGATTCCTTTTAATCTTGATTCCGAGAATCACATCAGCTAGACCCATGTCTTTCATGTCGAAATTTCTATTCAACATATTTTTGGTCTCGTTGATAATGGCACTATTGCTGCCCATAATCAACATATCATCCACATAAAGACACACAATAACGAACCCATTATTTGTGTTCTTAATGTAAACACACTTATCACACTCGTTGATAGTGAACCCATTTGACAACATCACATTGTCAAACTTCAAGTGCCATTGCAAAGACGCTTGTTTTAATCCATATAGAGACCTCACTAGTTTGCATACCTTCCTTTCTTGGCCAGGTACTACAAACCCTTCAGGTTGCTCCATATAAATTTCTTCATCTAATTCACCATTCAGAAATGCAGTTTTCACATCCATTTGGTGAATTTCAAGATTGTGCAAAGCAGCAATCGCAAGAAGCACCCGAATGGAAGTGATTCTCGTAACGGGTGAATACGTGTCGAAGAAGTCATATCCTTCTTGCTGCTTAAAGCCTTTCACAACTAGGCGAGCTTTGTACTTTTCAATAGTACCATCAGTTTTATATTTCCTTCTCAGGATCCACTTGCACCCTAAGGTTTTACAGCCCTCTGGCAAGTCTACTAACATCACATGTGTTATTTCTCATAATTGATTCAATTTCACTATTGATCGTTTCTTGCCAGAATGGCGCATCTGGGCCAGACAACGCTTCTGCCAACGACTTTGGTTCGTCATCCAACATAAAAGTTATGAAGTCGGGACCAAATGTCTTAGCAACTTTAACTCTTTTACCACGTCTTGGTTCTACATCCTCAGGACTTGACCTCGTCCTTTTTGGAGGATTGGAACTAGTGGATTCATCCATCATTCTTTCACTAGAACGATCCTCCTGCCTCTTGCAAGGGTAAACATTCTCAAAGAATATAGCATTCCTTGACTCTATCGTTGTTCCTTCAGCCACGCCAGGCACAACTGACTTATGGACTAGGAAACGATAGGCACTACTATTAAGTGCATGGCCAATAAAGATGCAATCAATTGTTTTAGGGCATATTGCAACTTGCTTCGGAGGTGGTACTTCTACCTTCGCTAAGCACCCCCACACTTTGAGGTATGAGTACGAAGGTTTCTTGCCTTTCCACAACTCATATGGAGTCACATCCCTACTTTTTAGTGGAATCTTATTCAGGATATAATTTGCCGTTAACACAGCCTCCCCCCACATGTTCTGGGGTAAACCCGAATTAATCAACAGAGCATTCATCAATCTCTTTCAGTGTTCGATTTTTGCGTTGAGCAACACCATTCGATTGAAAGAGAATATGGAGCTGTGGTTTGGTGAATTATACCACTTGCATGACATAATTCTGCAAACGACGCCACAGATGCACCACCTCTATCACTTCGAATACACTTATGTTGGCCAATTTCTCTTGATATTCGGCATCTGTCATTGAAGTCTTTAAACGCTTCAATTGCCTCATCTTTACTTCTTAATAAGTAAATATAACAATATCTTGTGCAATCATCAATGAATGTGATGAAATACTTTTTACCACCTCTTGTTTGCACAAATTTCAAATCACATACGTCTGTATGGATCAACTCAAGAGGTTTTGTGCTCCGCTCTACCGAATGGAACGACAGCTTAGCCATTTTGGCTTCAACACACACTTCACATCTTTCTTGTGAGTTAAACTTATCAACTTTTAGTAAATTAAGATTTACTAATCTTTTTATAGCATTTAGATTTACATGTCCTAATCTATTATGCCATAAATCAGAGCTCTCAAGCAAATAAGAGGATGTGTCATCTTCCTTATTGCATATTCCTTTTCCACAGTGAATAACATTTAGCTGAAAAAGCCCATTCACTAGGTGGCCTTCACCTATGAATTTTCCATTCTTGGTCAATATAACCTTTTCACACTCAAATTCTAGTGAAATCCATGATTTACTAGAAGTGAGCCCCACCAAATTATTTGGGTGCCGGGACGAAAAAACTCCTTAAGGATAAGAACCCTTTCCCGGGTCCTTTGTTTTTGGAACACATTACCCCTTTACTTCCCCAAGAGGCTTGGTTTCCCATGTGATTTTTTTTTACCTCCAAAATATTTGTAAGTAGAAAAAATGTTTTTCTCGGGGCACCCCTGCTGTGGCCCGTATCAAAAAAACCATTCTTTGGATTATTACCATGGTCCACGGCGGAGACCATTGCCACCACCCCGTGATCTTTGTTGTTTATAAAAAACACGTTCAAATAATTTGCAAAAAATTGTCTCCATCAATAAGTAAAAATTATATTGAACCATATGTGCTTTGGGATATTCAACACCACATGCTCCCAATTATTACTACCAAGTCTAAATTGGTCTTGCTTGTCCAAAAAGACAAACGATAAACACAATTCCAAGAAAAAAAAGATCTCAAGGGAAATTTAAAACTTCATTGCGCATCGACATTCTTTTAACTTAAAAAGTAAAAGTGGTCCAAGGCTAAAGTTGATTTTGACGTTTTCTTCTTCACCAAGCATTAACATAAATCATATGAACACAAACTCCATGACTAAACTCAGATTCATAATTTCAAACTCAAGATCCATTGATTAAAATGCTTAACTTAAGATGAACAGCTGAAATTGCAGACTACCTCTACTGACTAACATGCAAGGTGGTGATCACGAACATGAAACTCATGCACGAAAACTCAAACTAAGACATAACTACAAATTTCGATTAACAACTACAGATCTAGCCTACTCGAAAGAAAATACATGCACGCACTTAGAAATTAAAGGCGATAACTAAATCTAACTTTCCTAGGCAGAATGAAGCAAACTCAAACCAAAGAGACATTTGGAATAGTATTTTCATAACTTAAACGTTTGGATCTTCACTAAGTACTTCAAAAGGCAACAAAGATAAATGTTTGCAACAGATCCAACGAAGTAAGCAGGTAAAAATTAAACTAGAAAGCAAATAATGATTGTTTTGCCACTCCGGGCGGTGATACTGCTATACTACTACGACAAACTGGCTGGAACGGTAGATTGATGACTTCTCCGGCAGACTCTTGGACGTCAAGTGACCATAGCTGTGGCGAGGAATGAGAGATTGGACAATGCTGAAGGACTGATCTTCTAGAGAGAATTCTACTAAGTGTGTGTGAGAATCGAGAGGTTGTGAACTCCGAACCGAACTCTTTTTCTCTCTCCAAGTGGCTTCTTTTATAGGGAGGCTTGCCCTTGCTTTTAGGGTAGAATTACTTCACGATTTGACTTTTCTACCCTTGTTAATGATCAACCCAGCTATCCTTCTTCTCCATCTCGAGCCTTTTCTCTGGCATGCATCCTGGTCAGTATTGCACCCTTCTAGCGCTCTTTTCACTTGCGTCACCTGAATCGTCTCCTACTGACTTGGATCCCTTAATCCGACTTGAGCAACTGTTTTGCAGATAGTACATGCATTTCACGACATACTGACCAGTAACCAAGGCTTAGAATACGACTTATCACCTTGCAATCAAAATTATCTCTTAATGCATTTGGGGGTTACCTAAGATGAAAGGCTATAGATCTTGGCCACCTCAAAGGTCTCCCACATTTTTCACATATTTTTTCCACATTTTATCTTTCCCCAAAATCCGCTTTTGTTATGAATGTTATGGCTAGAGCCTAGAAGAATTCAAAGTTCTTCATCATGACGTAAGGGAGGCAAAGGAAAGGATAGAGAAGAGAATAGAAGACGAGATATAGATAAATCTTTTCTGAGTTCATAATGATAAACTAAGCAAGAAATTCACAAGGACTGTATTAATTTAGTTAGACTAATTAAATGTTTCTAATATAAATGTCAACGGATGGCTCACATTCCATATTTCAACTGTTTACACCCTTGAACAATAATATTTATATAGATCTATTCAATATCTTTAAAGTTTTGAGAATTGCTGGAAGAATACTCAATTCAATCGCACATAGTTATATTCTTAAACAAATTCTAACAACCTTATTAATTATCTATTCGATGATTATGATATACGAAAAGATAATACTACTGTTTATCTATGATTTGACAAAGATAAAAAGAAAAGAGATGATAATAAATGCAACATCATGTATTGTGACGTGGTATGGTGATGTCTAAACCTTTTAATATAATGACGTAATATATATATACTACTGGATCATATTTTAATGATTATAGCACCCTAATATAAAATCAAGACCAAATCTCTCCCTTAGATTTTAAAATGAGTTAATGAGATTAAATCTTACGAATCTCAATAAATAGTAGACAAAATATCAACAAAAGGTAATATCGTCATTATGTTATCATGTGATAATTTTCGTGAATATTTTTTTATATCAACATAGTGTATTACAAATATCAACAATATGACATAAGAATATCAAAATTAGTATAAGAAAATATCGACACATATTTATTGAGATTTTTACATGGTTTTATTGAGATTTTTTGATGTGTTTGTTGATAAAAATCTGGTTATCAACATTTACGAAAACTAAAATAAAAAATATCAAATTTCATCATCCGAAAGTCGTCGGAACATATGCAATTGAGATCTCGTTGGTATCCCTATAAAATTATCTTTAATTTGATATATTTTTTGCAAAAAAATAATTTAAATCGAGAGAGTTACGTAAATTTAAAGTTTTAGGATGATTTTAATGAGAGATAATTGACATTAATACCCTCTAATTTTATTTATTAATTTTCTTAATTAAAAATATAATCCATGTGACATTATTTCAACCACTAGATCTTCTAATCTAATGGCTAAGATTTAGTCTTAGTTTGGGAGTGCTAATTAGTTAGCAATTGATCACTCCACTATATATATTAGCATAGTTTATCTCTAATTGTATAACTTTCAGTTATGTAATTTAATTATTTAGTTTCCTACAAATTAAAAATGATATCTCCCATGTACTGGTAAAAATTTTCAACCGACATATTCTTGTAATTGCGTATAAATTATTCTCTCTTTATCAACATTAATGTGAACATTTTTTAATCCTTAAAAAAATTGTTTGTGGAGATTTTTTAGTTTTCTAACCATTTTGAAATTGTAATTTAGTGAAGAGAGGTGCATTTTTAGATAAGGCAGCAACCACAATAAATGTGGACTGAAATTAATTATCTGTGACATTTTGGAAGAATATTCGGGCTTTGTTAGGAAAAATTAAGCAAAGGCACATGGTTTTTTTTTTTTTTTGGGCTGCTTGTATTTATTATAGCTTCTCAAGACGCTTTCTAGTTTTTAAAGACTTTAATTGACACACCTAATTACCAGGCATTCATTGAGTTTCTATATAATACTATATTCAATATAGCGCAATATTCGTTTGTATTAATTAAATTGAAAAAGATAAATTTTTTTATCAAATTAGGTTTTTGGGTGAAAATATCAATATAGACAGTGTTTTGAAAATATCAACATATTGCTTATGTCAACATATTGTTTTAAGAATGACATTCTATATGTATTATATTGACATATTTTACATAATATATTGACATTTGTTGCTATACAAAAAAATAAAATTTTTGAATTTTTTTTTAAATTTTGATATCAGAACATATACAAGTGAGTTGTTAGAATCCTTATGAAATTATCTTTAATTTGATATATGTTTTAGAATAATTTAAATTGAGGAAGTTATATGCGTTTTAAAGTTATGTGATATTTTTCAAAAGTTAGTTACAAGTTACAACTAATT
Source organism: Salvia hispanica (assembly GCF_023119035.1). Taxonomy (NCBI): domain Eukaryota; kingdom Viridiplantae; phylum Streptophyta; class Magnoliopsida; order Lamiales; family Lamiaceae; genus Salvia; species Salvia hispanica. Next base: position 18,397,063 of record NC_062968.1, read on the forward strand.
TGTTGTAAATTGACCTTAATACTCTTATTGACGTTTTTTTATTGATCGTATTGACATTTCGGGACTGATGATCTAGGCACTTGATTTGAATATCTAAAGAATATTATTTAATTATAGTTAGTAATTAAGTATTGAGTTAGCAATATAACAGTTCTCCTTCATTATTTAAAGTATAGCATAATTTAGATGAATCCAATTAAATATAATACATAAATAATTTAATGGAGTCGTTTAATTACGTGATATATTTATTTAAATAAAATAAATTAATTCGTCTATCTCAATGACCAGACATGCCTTTATGGTAGAGGAATCGGTAGAATGGTGGATCTCGTAGTTTTTATATCTTCACGTTGAAGAGATCTTTTATAGTTCACAAATTGCTATAAAAATTTCGAGCAGCAGTCCACAAGCATGGAACTCTTCGTAAGGAGATGCACACGTCTAATTAAGATCTTAATTTGTACTCCTTCCGTCCCACAAAAGATATCACATTTGTGGGATGGCACGAGATTTTAGGAGGTTTTGTTTTGTGTGTTAGGTGGAAAGAGAAAATAGTAATATTTATATTAATGTGAGAGAGAACTTTTTCCAAAAAAGGAAATGTGACATCTTTGTGGGACAAACTAAAAAGGAAAGTGTGACATCTTTTGTGGGACGGAGGGTAATATGGGATTGTGATAGGGGTGGCAAAATGGGTAGCGGGTAATGGGTAATTCCTATTTCGACCCGATACCCGTTGGGTATCGGGACCCATTACTTGACGATAACGGGAAACATGGCAGGATCCGGTAATTTTTTTAGAGGTTTGCGGGTAGCGGGTATACCCGTTAATCCCGATAATACCCGATATTATTAATATTAGTCATGTGCTATACCCACTACCAGCGCATATACTTGTTAATCTAGTTAATACCCATAAAAAATTAGGATATATTGTGAATGACACGAGTTTTAATGTAGAATTGGTAAAGTAAAAGAGAAGGGAAAAAAGTAAGAGAAAAGTAGTGTTAGTGGAATGTGGCGTCCATATTATTAGTAAGAGATAAGGGAAAAAATAAAAAAAGTAAGAGAGAAGTTGTTGAAAACATTCTTTTTTTAGATGTGTTATATTTTTTATGGACAACCAAAAATGACAACTCTTTTATTTTTTGTGGACAGAGAGAGTATTAATTAGTATTAGTCATATACTATCTTTTAATACTTTATAGAATCTAAATGTTCTTTTAAACATTTTTATATTTTAATGAACATACAATTTGAAAACTCACTGGAACTACCTATAGATTTTATTCTCAATCTATTCAAAGCTTACCATCGAGATATTAATACAGTAAATTATTAGAGAACATTATCGGATGTTAGGGTTTTTCAAATTTTCTATTAGGGTTTCGGGTCGCGTACGAGATATCCGCCACGGGTATTGGGTAATCCCAATATGTTGGGGGCGGGTATTGGGACAACAAATTTGGCTAAAATCGGGTACGAGCACCCGATTTATCGGGTACGGATATCAGCGGGTAATCCGTTTCGCCACCCCTAGATTGTGATATGTTTACTTTTGCATAATGAACTATGCATCTCCTCATATGAAGCCAAGATCGAATGGCATGATTAATTATTAGTATATGGTTAGGAATAGATATGCTATAAATGTACGTAGGGCTTTGATTTGTAATTGTCGCCTATATGAAGTTAATATTCTTCCATTGTGAATTAAGAAAATCCTTTACTTTGGTGAGTTATGTTCATATCAATGGTCTAATAAATGTCTTGTGTGGACAGATGTACCGTAGGAAATTATGAAAATGACAATTAATAAGATCAGATAGGATGACAAATAAAATTGGAGTCTTTTTCAACTTGTAACAACCAAGTTTAAATAGATATTTCATTTTAACAAATCATGTGAAAATCAATTAAATACTCAATGATAGAAAACAAAAATTAAGTTTTAGTCTTTAATATACTCGTAGTAAGACACTAGATACCATATATATAGCGTAATGTTAAATTACATGAAGTACTCCTTTGTGGTAGAGGAATTGGTAGAATGGTGGATCTCGTGGTTTTTATATCTTCATGTTGAAGAGAGTTTTGAATAAGCTCACCCCGCCTAAGAATAGGGAAAGACATGGGTTTAAGAGATGCAAAGAAAAATGGTGGAAAAAGTTAGTGGAATTAATATGGGTCCTACTTTCAGTGAACTGTAGGGTCCACTATAAAAAATGATAAAAAATGAAATGTGACAAATTCTATGAGACGAACGAAAATGGAAATATGTGACAAATTTTCAGGGACGAAGGGAGTGCTTTTTAGTGGTCATAGATATAGAAAATGAAGAATAAATGCGATAGGACCTCGACATACATGGCGAACACTTCACCCAATCTAACAGCCATGCGGTAGGACCTCGATAGTTCGACCAATCCGACCGAGAGGACTGCCGATGCAGAAGTCAAGAAAGTGCGTCCCAAACGGAAGACTACGAGGCGAAGCGAGATACAAAGACTTTAGTTCTTGATAGAGACCTTATCTTTGTATATATCTTTGTTTTGCTTTCTTTATTTTTGATTAGGTTAGGTTTATCAAATATTCTTTGATTCTTTCCCGAGCTATAAAGTCGAATCAATCAGGGTCAGGATTCTATAACTAATAGAATCCCATAGGAGTCGAATTCATTGCGAAAAAAAGAATATATTTTCACTCACTTTTCAATCAGATTGCTTAAAATCCACACCAAATCCAAATGGATCTTGAAATAGTGGTCTGAGGGAGTACGTTACAGTCTATACATGATTGAGCTTTTGTGAAATTACATATGCTTTTGAGTTGGACAATGAGTTGTTTGACTTATAATATCATTAGACTTCAACTCGATAAATAATACTCCTTCCGTCCTACCAAAGATGACCTACTTTCCTTTTTAGTTTTTAGTTTGTCTCAACCAAGATGACTCATTACTAAATATAGATACACTTTTATCTCGACTTAATTCTCTCTCTTACTTTACTCTCTCCACTTAACACATGTAGCATATATCAAGGAAGGATGTGTGGTTACTAATTATATGTGTGCCTTTTTTTGTGGAGATATGATCATCAATTACATGTTAGGTCATCCTTAACAATACAATCATACGTATTACCAAAATAAAATATGCTCAAGTCTCAATATACATGGATTTCTTAGTTCATACTGCATTTAAGAAATCCAAATTTCCTGTCACAAAACGCCACGCAGCAAAATTAAATGAACGGATGGCGACAAGATGATTTCATTTTCATTACTACTAATAATAAACATATGCAATCATGCATGCCCTAAACTAGTATAAATACAAGCCACCCTTGCTAGTTTCCTCCCACACCAAAACACAAACATTGAAAAGCAAGAAACCCTAGCTAGCCATGGCTCCCCAAACCACCCATTTCAGCTACGACTTCTACAAGCCCGACAAACCGACCGACCTAATCTACCAAGTCGACACCCACTACCCGAGCGAGACCCCCGTCCTCCGCCTCACCAAAACCAACGACCAGGACGTTCCACTGGAGTGGAGCACCGGGCGAGTCCTCTACTCCAAAACCGTCCCTTTCGGGCACGCAGCCGACTTCACCTCCACCGTCAAATTCATCATCAGACCCAACAGCACTTCCCCACAGGCTGACGGCCTCGCCTTCTTCATAGTCCCCAATGGCCACCACTTCCCCTCCCAAATTGGCGGCAACCTCGGCCTCTTTGAACCTCCCACCTCCAAATCACCGCACGTGTTCGCCATCGCCTTCGACACCTACTCTGACAACCCGGACTATGTCAACCTTGGAATCGACATCGAGTCCAGGAAACCCTCGGCTAAGGCGCAGGTCCCCATCAGCTTTGTTGGGAAGGAGCTCACTCTTAATGTCTCCTACGTCTCCGCCACCAAAGCAATCAGCGCCTCTGTCACTGATGGATCGCAGACTTTCCCTGTCACTTTCGCCTACGACTTGAGCCAGATTCTCCCTCCCAGCGTTCAAGTCGGGCTCGCCTCCTCCACCGGTGCTTACGTCTCAGTTCACGACGTCAACACCTGGGAATTCGATTCTACCATCCCGTGATGGCCCGCATTTCACTATCGCATCGTTTTGTTTTGCTCAAAGTCCATCTACGTCTAGTGTTTGTGTGTCTCTGTGTGTGAGAATAAGGACTAGTGTTGAGCTTTCTCTTCTATATTTCTCAATGTATGTGTGTCATATGTTCCTATCTTGATGGGAGTAATGAAATAGTACTATTTTCTTTGAGGCATTTTATCAAACACCGGAGCAAAACATGGTTCTAAGCTACCACTATCACTTGACAATTGACATGTTTCTTTGTCAACTAATTATTGCTTACAATTATATGGCATGTTTCGACGATCAAGAAAGCTATAGTATGTAGGAGTATTAATTAAATTGAGTCAACGTCGATTTCAAAACATAGAAGGGTATATACACGTTTCCTTTTGGTTGTCCCATTAAAGTGAAAGCGTTTCCTAAAAACTAATTAACTCTATCTCTACTTTTCATCTCTCTTACTTTACTCTCTCTTCATTAACTCACAAAACAACTCAACAATAAATCTCGTGCCGATTCCCAAATGTTTCATTTTAAGTGGGACGGAGGGAGTATTAATTTGGTAGGACTCCGTTTTTACAATATTCGAGGGAAGAATATATAGTGAAAAACTCAAAAAAATAACCTATATGAAATTATGCTAGCTCAATGCCTTAATATATTAAATTACGAAAATAAAAGTAAACTAAGCAAGAAATTCACCTACATAATGACCGTATTTAGTTTGACTATCTTTTTATGATCCCGGAAAGAATAGTAAAAAATTTGAAAATTAAAACGGATATAATCACGCTCGCCACTCTAATTTAATCAAATTACAGAATAAAACATAACCAAGGACACAAGATATGAACCCTAGATTCCGTAATTGTCTTGCCATGAAGATTGAAGAAGTTCTTCAATGTCTTGCACTTTTCCTGATCTTATGCATCATAAATTTTATACATTATGGTTAATTTATTGCAGAAGTATTAAATGTTGAAATTCATATATATATTTACTAGGCTAGCCTTTTTCCAGAATCAAACTAAAATAAACCCTTTAATAGTCATTGTTAAGTTGATGTAACTCTTTTTGATGAGAGTTCTTGATAAAACAAAGCGAGGACAATATTACCTAGAGTATTATTTTGAATTAATGATCGATCCTTATGATCCAACCACACTTCTAAATTCTATCATTCATCGATACACACCATATGACTCAAACTAGGGTCTAGGGATTAGCTTTTTTTTTTCTTGGAATTAATTATTTTTCGATGATTATGATATAAAAGAGAGGATAATGTTTATCTTTGGTTTGACTAAGATAAAACAAAGATGCGATGATGATAAATGCAACATCATGAATTGTGACGAGGCATGGTGACGTCTAAACCTTTTAATATAATGACGTAATATCTCTAATTGTATGATTATCTCAGTTATGTAATTTAATCCATTTAGTTTCCTACAAATTAAATATGATATCTCACATGTACTGATAAGAACTTGCAACCGACATATTCTTATAATTGTGTATAAACAATAAACAAATAGTATCAAATTATTGCCTCCTTATCAACATTATAATTACATTTTTTTTAATCCTTAAAATAAAAAATAGTTTGTGGAGATTTTTAATATTTTGTCTAACTATTTTTAGTTTAGTTTCTAGCTAATATCAATTCTTCTAGAGTCTCTTATTAATTCATAAACTAAGCAAGTATTTAAAGTTACCATATGACTTGTATTAATTTGGCAGGACTCCGTTTTTACAATATTCGAGGAAAGAATTGTAAAAATCTCAAAAAACAACCTATATGAAATTATGCTAGCTCAATGCCTTAATATAATAAATTACGAAAATAAAATTAAACTAACCAATACCAACTTCTTGGTAGTTATGAAGGTGTATTATCCATCTTGTGGCCAACAAGAAACAAGTAAGAGTACAGTAAACTTTTTGATATTTAAGATAAAACATAACTAAGATCTTGATACCTAAGACACAAAACCTAGAGAGTAATGACGTTCTTCAATGTCTTGCACTACTGATCTACTTATCCAAGTCATTCATGGCCCGATCACTCGTCGAATAGTTGTATTCCTTCGAACCCTGGCGTTGTGGAATCCAAGATCAACATCGATTTCATGCATATGGTTCGTATTTGTAACATATTTATCACAGTTCAGTGGAACGTCAAAGAATATTTGTTAATTACTCAAGGCGATCGCACGCACAAAGAGTGGAGAGAGAATTGTACTTAACCTAGCTTGATGATAATAAGTAATGATATGACAAATAAAATAGTATGATGGATTACGTAGTAGCCTAGATAGTATTACAAAGTTTTACATGTAACAACTCTAGAACTTAAATTTATTCTAACAACCAATTGAGTGGAATAAAAAGTGTTGTGTTGTTTTGTGTTGTGTTGTGCTATGCTATGTGCCATCAAAATAAGGACTAGTGATCGAGCATGTATCATTTTAATTTCTGTACGTGTGTGTGTGTGTTTCCTATATATATCAATCTATAATATATCAATCTATTATGTACTACTATGTGTTTCCTATATATATCAATCTATTATATGTGTACTACTGTGTGTTTCTAGCTCTCTTTTCACATTTCTATTCCTAACTCCATTTTCACTAATCCACATCTTATATTTCCTCCTACCCTTTAATTTGTCACAACACTCATCATCAAACTATATACTCCATCATCTTCACAACACACCCTCAATCCACCTAAACTATCATCCTATCAAAATTACAACTCATAAATAGTAGTACTATTTACAGACTTTATGAAAAATTCCTACTTAAAAACCTTTAATTTCAACAAAATTATCAATATTTCATTGTTGGCAAAAAGTATCAACTAGTGGATACGAGCACTCTTTTTTGTTCTTACTATGCCATAAATTTGATGAGACAAACATTTCTGATCTCTCCCCTTCTTTCTTAAAAAACCGCGCTATATCTCTATCCTAGTTCCACAAGGCTGCTCCATCCACTTTTTCTTCGACTGTCTTCGTCTCAACTGTTTTAAGGGGAACTAACTGTAGCGTCAACTAAGCTATTCTAACAAGCAAACCTCCTCTCACGATTATGTTGCAAGTTAATAAATTATCATTTAATGTGTCAGTCAAACATGAAGCATTATCCAACACTTAGAATAGAAGCGAAGTAATGAACAAAACGAATATTAAATCGTCGTTACTTGGTGAGACATAATTTCATCATGGTATACATAATTTCATCAAATCCAAAGGGTATACATAATTTCATCATATAACTTTAAGTACTTGGTGAGACTTTTCTTTCTTTCTACCGAAGTTTGTTTAACATCAATATCATTGTTATAGTGGGCTCCTCTTTGCTAAAAGATGTTCATCATGGTATTCCAAGCAGTGGAGGTAAAATTTTAGGAACCTTACATTTGCTCGTTGCGTTTCTTTCCATCGCTTGATTATAATTTGCTCTGCCTTCTTGGTGCTGACGTGCCCTAATCACAATGAACTTGCAGTATCTGGTGGCCATGTCTCTTTATCCAGGGTTCCTATGAATATTATCATTACCTTCAAGATGGATTTGATGATTCGGTAACACATCTTCACGCTTGTTACTATTTTTTGCTTATTATTGCTGTTTGAATGGGGTATTCATTAATAAGGATTATTTAGACACCATAAAATATTGAACAGGGAACAATTTAGCCCTTATTTCAAATCTATGGTTTGTGCAGATTCTTGAACTATTGAAATTGGGGCAAATGAGGTTGTTAGTGACTGTTAATTATGTTTCCTTTTACCTATAAAATGGAATTATTTAATATATGCTCTATCTACAGTTCATTGTAAGGCAACTATGTTCTTTAACTATAAGTGCTCCAAACGACTAACCCGTTGAAGGTGAAACTATGGCCTCTATATGATTTTGGTCACTTTCAAATGGATTCGTTGAGTCATCTCGGATTATTATTCTGCTTAATTAATATATTCATTTTAATTAGCAATAGTAATTAACATGGCAGGGCTGGGGTTGTGCTTACCGCTCTCTGCAAACAATTGTTTCATGGTTCAAGCAACAACACTATACTTCCATTGATGTCCCCTCACATAGTTACTTTCGCATGGTACTCTTTAGCTCATATACAGTGCTCATATGGTAACACTCATGTTCTTTGGCTCAACTTGGATAATTGGTGTATACTTCATACACACTCCAAGTTGTTTGTATTTTCCTACGAAAGCTCTCTTATTGCAGAATTAGTTTTGCGAGATGGGAAAAGGTTCAAGTGGTACTAAGGTGTAGCAATGGATATTCAACAAGCCATTAACTGCCCAGTGAGAAGATAGATTGATGAAACATAGGATTGAGTATTTATTGGATAAGATGGTCAAGCAAGCTCATAATTAATCAGTCCATCAAAGTAAATGGTGAATTAGCTTAGATTAATTTATCTATTCATCCTAATATTCAAAGTAAATACCCCCTAACTGATTTCCAACATGCTACGCTTGCACCTTTTCCCGGCTCGAAAACCCTGTTCTGCAGCAAGTTACTACTCACTAAGGGTTTTTTTGGTTATATATTTCTTTATTCCTATGAATAGAAACCATCTACAAACGTTTCATAGAGGAAAAGAGCAGGATTGTGTGAAACGTTAATCGGATTCTAAAAGACGGAATTATTTGTGGTTGCAAGTATTTCATACCTGGTTTAGTAAATGAGTTGACTGATACCATATTTTCTCGATAACTTCTGTCAAGGAAAACACAAAAAGAATTGTGCTCATATATATGCCTCACCGCATATCAAAGTTCCAATTTATCTCATAAATAAAATTTCAGAGAAATACAGCAGTCGCTAGTCGAGATTGGTGATAAGGACCCTTCCTTCGTTGGGTCACGTGAATGGATTGGCGCCATCGAGTTAAGTTTTGTTTTGGACAAGCTACTTGGTGTAAGTATTCATCTTTCTTTTCCTTCTTTGTGCTAGAAAATAATACATAGTTGTTCCCTAAACTATTCCCGTGTCTGTAACAAGAACTATTCCCTGTCTGAACCTTGTTACACTTACATTACAAGGCATTTGCTTATGCATTGATCGGTTTGTAAACTCAAACTATGAAATCCCATTCTTAACAGGTCAGTTGCAAAGTCATCAATGTGAGGTCCGGATCTGAGCTCCCGGAGAAATGCAGGGAGCTCGCCTTGCATTTTGAGACACAAGGCACTCCTGTCATGATTGGTTAGAAACTAATTTCAAAAGCCAATTATTTTTGTTACAAGAATACGGCTCTGAGCTATTACCGTATCTGCAGGAGGAGGGGTTTTGGCTTATACGCTATTGGGGGTCGACTACAATGAAACAAGTGGAGATTGTGCGTTTCTCATACTCGACCCTCACTACACAGGCAGCGAGGACCTGAAGAAGATAGTCAATGGCGGGTGGTGTGGATGGAAGAAGGCGGTCGATAACAAGGAGAAGCATTTCTTCTTGCACGATAAGTTCTATAATCTTTTGCTTCCCCAAAGACCTGACATGGTATAACTGAGTTACTACGGCTACTTGCTACTTTTTCTTTCTATACCTTCAAAATCAGAATTCTCTTCTACAATTGGTTGATAAATCCTTGTCTGGAAAACGTAGGTTTTGTATCAAACTTTCCTAGAAAATTACCAGCGTTTCTGTGAAACATCATATTTATCTTTTCATTACATTTTCTTTTTGTGAAAATGATAGAGTATAATTTTTATGGACAAAGATATTACTATAAAATATATTCAACCTATGCGTACAGAGTATATAATTATATTTTGGACAATAGGTATATTCTAATTTCATCCAACTTATAAAGTGGCCATATTTTATATACGATGTAATTTCTAGTTGTATATAATAAATAATCTCATTATACAATACTTTGAATATCATCATTCTCAAACATATTAACATGGAAAACAATATTATTAAATTTCTTCATGTGAACATATGCATGTGATAACGTTTCAATACTCGTAAAATCACTTTTAATTTGATACAGTTTGCAATGAAATAATTTAAATAGAGAGAACTATGAGATAAATTTTAGGAGAGAGAAAATGACGATGTTTAGTTGATATATAATTAACTTCGTAATGTTTTATTATTACATCTTTAAATGTGTTATGTGTGCATCCTGGGACGTTGCTGATATGGATTACTAAGAGTTAATCTTATACGGGCTCGCCCGATGAAAGCCCAATCCAAACCAAAAATGGCCCGGACATAGCCGAGCCTCAACATGATTATACACATATGGCCAGCCCGAGTCTCAACATCAACATGAGCAAAATCGAATCTAATGATTTCAAATGCAAAACCAAAAATCGATTCTATAATCAATTAAGAACCTAGTAATCCCTATAAATCAGCAACGTTGAATAACAGTATTTAAATGGATTGATTCAATATCTTTAGAATTACGAGGAATAATAAATTCAATTCCACATAGTTACTATAGGGGTGCGTTAAAATGCCATAACCTCTTAAAGTAACACTATACCACAATTCCTAGCAAATCATTTGTACACGTGGACGAATAATCAACTGCCATGTGGCAATCATAACAAATGCTCAAGGGTAAATTTTCTCAGCCAGCGATATCCAATACACTATACAACAATTTTTTTCGGCCAGCAATATCCAATACGCTATACATCAATCTATAGATTGTTGTCTAGCGTTTATACTATTGTTGTGTAGCGTTTATAATATTGTTGGATACGTAGTGTCACAGTGTCACTTTAAGAGGCATTGTCATTTTAACACAAACCAATTACTATATTCTCAAAAAATTCTAACAACTTTTTATTATCTTTCCTTAATAAAGATACTTTTTATCTTTTGTTTGACTGAGATATTATAAAAAAGAAAAGATAGAACTAATACTTATCATTTTAGTAGATATAGTATGGTCTTATTAAAATAAATGCAACATCATTATGACGAGGCATTGTAACGTCTTAACTGTATAATAGAATGACGTAATTAACAGAGTTATGTAATTTATTTTGTTTATGTGAGAGACTTTTATAATTGTCTAACTATTTTTATTATAAATTCTATGTGAATGATTTTATCTTACCCCAAAAGCCGCTTTTGTTATGAATGTTATGGCTGGAAGAATTCAAGTTCATCCTGACGTAAGAGGAGGGAAAGGAAAGGATAGAGAAGAGAATAGGAGACGAGTTATAGCTTAGCAATGGAGCTGTGTTACGAACCTTCCTTTAGTTTAGGTATATTAGGGATTTGAATATCTTTTCATATATTTACTTCTTGTTCATTAAGTTAGGATAGTAGTTCTATTATTATAAATAGGGATAGGTTGTTATCATTTTATTCATTCAATCAATCAATTATTGAAATACAATATCATTTTGTTTAGTGTGCTATACGCCACTCTATTTGACTTTTATCCAACGAGAAGTTAGCTTCCCACACCTTTTTCATCAAAAAACCCACCGATCAATCCTTCTTATTTCATCCACCACTAATGTCAAGGAATCAAGGGATCGGACGGAAGGAACACATCAGTCAGCGGCGACTTCCGCCTCGTGATGACGCCTCGCTGGAGC
>NC_062968.1:18413052-18417018 GCF_023119035.1 Salvia hispanica
CCTGAATTTAAACAGTTTAATGTCATTGTTATTGATATACGTTTTCTTTTTTGAGATGCTAGAACACATACATGAAATCAAGTAGTAATTGTTATAAAATATAAATCCATGCCTAAGTGTAAGGTAGTCATCCACTTAGGAAGAAACACCTGCCCAACAAAACATAAATTAATCACTGGAAACTTAAAATATTTAGCTAGAAATATCATGGTAAGTGGTGAAAAAATAAATGTAAAAAGAAAATAAATATCTTACAATCCAGAGAAGAAGAGGCGAGCAGCTCCAGAAATGCAAATGTCTATGGCCAAACGAGGTCTCTCTAGCAAATCTGAATCTATCTGGATCTACACCAGAGTTTTGGTACTCAACTCAAATGTATAGATACTAAAGTAATTATGCTTAATTTCACAATGAATTTAATCTTTTCAATTATACTCACCATTATAGACTATAGTATTGGTACTCAACTGTCTTTATTTATCCTCCCATTGCCTCATCTGCTGAAAATAATTTTTCAACAAATTGAAAATCAATACCCCTATAATTTTCAAAGTATTCAAATCCTCTATGGCAAATCCTCAACGTTACATTTGTTTAAAAGATTTCCCAACTTCGTGTAACAAAATTAAACTACAGACCAATAAATTACAACCCCAAATAATTAATAGTAATAATAGTACTATATTACTCCTAGTATAAAGTTTTAAATGTCACGTTCGCTTATCGTGTGACGTTTGGTGCTATTTAATTAAGACTAGGCTAAATATTTATGTCACGTAAGAAATTTCGAATAGATCGTTGATATACTTTCTCCATCTTTTAAAAATTACTACTATAAGAATGAAAAACTTAAAAAATAAATTTGTGGGACACACCCAAATAAAATAACTAAAAAATAAGGAGTATAATTTTCGAGAGAGTTTAGCTATTTAAAGAAAGATAGATGATATGGAGAGACCCGTATCAGTGGCGACGAAGCGTGATTGCCGGAAGTATTCCGCCCAACTAGGGTTGGTGGCGGCGGCTTGTGCGAAAAGTAAAGAAACGAAAATAAGGAATTTATGTTATATTGATTCTTGAGTATCTTTCATGAATTTATTTGATAAAGAGTATCTTTTATTTTAGTTAGTTATCTTTAGTTATTTTCCATATCTTTTTATAGTCTTTTATTTTAATTATCTTTCTTGATTAGCAAGATTGTGTTAGGATTTAGAATTCTATATAATAGAATTCTATCGTATTTTCATTCATTGAGAAATAAAGTTAATTACTTGTTCTCATTCCCGGTTCTGGCGGAAATCGCCCCCTAGCACCTCAACTAGGGTTTATCTTGTTCTTCAAATTGTTCGTTCAAATCGTGGTGCTCAGGCTCGATAGGTCAAGGACCTATCAACTGGTGCTTCCATTGATTTACTCTTCTCCCACCATAATCAATTTCTCTCAAATTCACGTCCACTATTGAAACCTTAGCTTTTGTTGCTTGAACACCATAAACAAACGTCGAGACTACTCTCTCCCTCTCCGACGCCAATCTATTCTAGAATTACCATGTCTTTTCTTGGTGCATCACAACAACACACTCTTCAACATATTAGTGAGTTGCTTGTGGAATTACGCCAATTAATCAACGCTCCAACCACAAATATCATGCCAACAAGGTTCGAGCAGCGATCGTTGACCGAGGAGCCCCCGGACAGCCTCGACGTGTGCTCGCCTCAGCTTTCGACGTGGCATACTCGGCCACCCGATGAGAGCCGTCAGCGTCGCACACTTCCCTGCAACAGCAGCAACTCGCCAGTCCAGCCCCTGCAGCCAACGGTAGCTTCGTCGAATCGGACGTGGAGACCTCCGCCGTCACGCACTACTGGAGAATTTGTTCCCCGTATTCAAAGCGTGGCACCTCTCTTCAACGGAGATGACCCTCTAGGTTGGATTTTCGGTATTCAAGACTATTTTAATTATTTTGTAACTGACGAATCAGTTCGCTTGGCCGTGGTTGAAAAAATTATTGAGCAACCGGCGTTAGATTGGTTTTGTGATTATCAAAAAAATAATGTTGATGGGTCGTGGGAGGATTTCTTGGTGGCAGTCTATTACCATTTTTCTCCAGATTTAACAGAGACGGCCGATGAAAGGCAATTAGTCGCCCTCGATAGTGAAGAGGTTGTTATTGCTAATGATACAAGTACACTATCTACACTTGAGGAGCCTCCGTGCAACGTCACCCCATTTGAGAATTTGGAGGAGACAGTGAATGACGTTAAAGTGGTTGATTCGCTCGTCGCTATTGAAACTAAGGTTGGAGGGTTCATTGCCCATTCTTTATATGAATCTAGTCAGTCAGCTACCTTTGGAATGGATGATAATGAGGAAAATTTCATTGATGATGAGTTTCATAATGGTGCTCCTCTTTTGATTGATCGTGCAAAACTTGGTGAAGTTCCCTTGGCTATTGAGTCTTTTCCAATACAGAATTTCCTTAATAGTGATCGGGAACTCTCACTGATCAGCTCTAGCCATGTTGCTACTGCTCCTGCCGTGGACTCGCTGCTGTCACGGATCAACACTCCTGTCACGAACACGCAGCCACTGTTGCAAATAACTTCAGCCTCTGCCGCTGCTCCAAACACGCGCAACAGCCACTAGTCAGCCGAGTCCTCCACCGGATATGCGCGCAAGTCCAGTTCGGGCCACGAAGTATCCTTGTCTCGACCATGCCGAGAACTAGGATCATTCTGGAGGAATTCTGATACTGATGTAAAATGGCAGGTGTCGCCGACTCTCTCTACTGCTTCAACACGATGGGGGTGTGAAATTCTTCGGTTTGATGTGAAGCAAGGAGTGCTCATTTTTGACCCGGGAGATTTTACGGGTATTGTCTGTGGTGCATTTAAATGGCAATATGACCGTCGATTTTACTTGACTAACGGTAAGGCACATCATGTTGAAGGAGTTTGGGGTGATGCAACGGTCCTCCTTAATCTATACGGCGATGCTCGCACCATACCACCGGACGATCCATTTTCCAGCCGAGCCTTGAACTATGGGCTGTCCGACATTGAAGTTATTGGAAGAGAAAGTACCGATGTTAATTTGAAGAAAAGGAATGATGTTGGTGCTAATGGAGACGAGCTTGATGAGAATGACCAGTTATTCCACAAAAATGACTTTTCTATGCAAACGCAGGCAAAGTTAACAGCATGTTATTATCACAGAGGACTTGATTTGGTGGTTGTGGTGTTCTTTAATGGGGTAATTGCATTGTATCGGATGCTTGATTTTGTTTGCCTTCACTTGCTATCAATTTCAGGAGAGAAAATCACTACGACCGTGATGGAGCTGGCAGCGGAAGCGGGTGTAAATAAATCACATAATAATCGGATCTATTTAGCAGATTATTTAGACAAAATCTATTCGCGTAATTATCACATGTATCATGCTCATAACTTGAATTAATCATGCTTTAGATCCATTTTCCAGCCGAGCCTTGAACTATGGGCTGTCCGACATTGAAGTTATTGGAAGAGAAAGTACTGATGTTAATTTGAAGAAAAGGAATGATGTTGGTGCTAATGGAGACGAGCTTGATGAGAATGACCAGTTATTCCACAAAAATGACTTTTCTATGCAAACGCAGGCAAAGTTAACAGCATGTTATTATCACAGAGGACTTGATTTGGTGGTTGTGGTGTTCTTTAATGGGGTAATTGCATTGTATCGGATGCTTGATTTTGTTTGCCTTCACTTGCTATCAATTTCAGGAGAGAAAATCACTACGACCGTTCTTATTTTGCCTTCCACCTTGAGGGCAAGGTGGTTTTCAACAGTGGGGGAGTTGATAGGGTCCTCGATTCAGCAGATATTGCCGAAGATCATCTCCAATATATCTTTCATGAATTTATTTGATAAAGAGTATCTTTTATTTTAGTTAGTTATCTTTAGTTATTTTCCATATCTTTTTGTAGT
>NC_062968.1:18417118-18457293 GCF_023119035.1 Salvia hispanica
TGAGATGTTTTGGAGGAGGAAGATTCAAAGAGGCCGAGGTTGCCTCCAGTGGGGGAGGGGAAGTTGTGGCCAGCGGGGACTATGAAGAAGGCGAGGCCGTCAGCCTGTGGGGAAGTGTTGTTAGGTCTGATGATGAATTTGACGGTAGTGGTGAAGTCGGCTGCATGCCCGAAAGGGACGGTTTTGGAGTAGAGGACTCGCCCCGTGCTCCACTCCTGAGGAACGTCCCGGTCGTTGGTTTTGGTGAGGCGGAGGACGGGGGTCTCACTCGGGTAGTGGGTGTCGACTTGGTAGATTAGGTCGGTCGGCTTGTCGGGCTTGTAGAAGTCGTAGCTGAACTTGGTGGTTTGGGGAGCCATGGCTAGGGTTTCTTGCTTGGTTTGTAGTAGTACTATTTTCAATATTTGTGTTTTGGTGTGGGAGGAAACAACCAAGGGGGGCTTGTATTTATACTAGTTTTAGGGCATGCATGCTTACACATGCTTATTAAAAATATAATGTGGTAATGAAATCATGTTGTTGCCATGATATATAATCCGTTCATTTAATTCAAAAGTCATTGATGCGTGGCGTTTTATGACAGGAAATTGGATTTCTTAAATACAAGTCGGCAGTTTTTAAGATACTATCAATTAAGAAAATCGATGTATATTGAGACTTGAGCATATTTTATTTTGGTAATACGTATGATTATATTGTTAAAGGATGACCTAACATGTAATTGATGATCATATCGATCTCCACAAAAAAAAAGCATACATATAGTAATTAGTAACCACACATTTGTATAAAATGCTTAGTTATTCTCTCCGTCCCAAGAAAAATGACTCCTTCCATGGGCAACACGAGATTTTATGCAACTTTAGTTTATATGTTAAGCGGAGAGAGTAATGTACTCACCCGGTCCACTATATCAAGATCCATTTGGGTTTGGTGTGGATTTAAGCAATGTGATTGAAAAGTGAGTGAGAAAAGTTAGTGAGTATGTATAATTTTTTATATAGATCCATTGAGTGTATATTTAGTATAGTATAGGATATTAGGATACAATATTGGCATTCCAATCATAAAAAATATTTGAGATATGCACTTTATTAAGGTTTTACAACTTCTAATGTGAGATTTTTTATTGAAGCGCGAAGAAGATGAAGATTATGTTGGAATATTATTAAATAAACTTGATTTTGTAATAGTAAATATCTAGATATTATACAAGTATCTAGATATTTATGTAGGATTGTCTAGAATATACATGAAAAAATATCTAGATATTTTTGTAGAGATATCTAGATATTTAGGTAGAAATATCTAGATATTATTGGGAGAATAGTCTAGATGCTAGATATTATATGAGAAATATCTAGATTTTTATAGATAAAAATCTAGATATTTATGATATAAAATTATCAAATAGATGATTCTAGAATAGGAAGTGAATCCTATAAATAGGGGAGAGTTGTAACATTTTGTTGGTGTAGAGAAGTTGTGAAGTTGAGTGAAGTTGTGAAGTTGAGTGAAGTTGAGAAAGTTTGAGAAATTGAGTGTTCCTTTCTTCCCCACATCAAAACATTTCCTAAAACCATTTCTACATATTCCACCCATCCTCCTCTCAAATATTTCCTCCAAACTAAGTCACTCCTCCAAAATATATCCTATATATTTCCAACAAAGTGGTACCAAAGCCATAAGTTCCTACCTGTAGTATGGCTAACTTGTCGTCGTTCCAAGTCCCCATGCTCAATAAGACCAGTTTCGATAATTGGAGTATCAAGATGAAAGCGTTATTGGGAGCCCACGACGTTTGGAGATCGTGG
The DNA here is from genome assembly GCF_023119035.1 of Salvia hispanica. Lineage (NCBI taxonomy): Eukaryota > Viridiplantae > Streptophyta > Magnoliopsida > Lamiales > Lamiaceae > Salvia > Salvia hispanica. The sequence continues at coordinate 18,418,933 of NC_062968.1, forward strand.
AGAATGGCTACGAGGAGCCGCAAGATGAGACCGATCTATCCCAACAACAAAGGGATAGATTGCGAGATGCGAGAAAGAGAGACAAGAAGGCTCTCTATCTCATTTACCAAGCTTTAGGGGACGACGATTTCGAGAAGATCTCGAGTGCAAGCACCGCCAAAGAAGCATGGAAAAAGCTCCAAATCTCGTGTGTTGGTGCGGAGCGAGTAAAGAAGGTACGCCTCCAAACTTTAAGAGGGTAATTTGAATCTTTACATATGAAAGAATCCGAATCAATTTCGGATTATTTTTCAAGAGTCTTGGCGGTGTCAAATCAAATGAAAAGAAATGGTGAAAAATTGCAGGATGTTAGAATCATGGAGAAAATATTGCGCTCTCTAACCCCTAATTTTGAGCACATAGTAGTTACAATAGAAGAAACAAAAGATTTGGAGGAAATGACCATCGATCACTTATTGGGTTCGCTACAAGCATATGAGGAGAAACAAAAGAAGAAACAAGAAATTGTGGAGCAACTTTTGAAGCTGCAAGTAAGCCCAAAGGAGAAAGAAGAAAGCTCGAGCAATGGTGGTGGCCCACAAGGAAGAGGTCGTGGACAAAGACAAAATCGTGGTCGTGGTCGAGGATATGCTCGTGGACGTGGATGTGGACGAGGATATTTTTCCAACAATGAAGAAAGAAAGGAGTTCCCAAATATGGGACGAGGAAGGAGCAATCCACAGTCGAGGTACGATAAATCTTCAATAGAGTGTTATAATTGTCATAGATATGGGCACTATGCTTCCGAGTGCAGAGATACAAAATCAAAAGTTGAAGAGAAGGCCAATTACGTGGAGAATACGAATGAAGAAAATGGTTGCGTCCTTCTAGCTGACAAAGGAGAAGCTGGAAGAAAAGATGATATGTGGTACCTCGACACGGGAGCGAGCAATCACATGTGCGGGAACATGAGCATGTTCATGGAGCTTGATGAATCAGTAAGTGGTAATGTCTCCTTTGGTGATGAATCTAAAATTCCAGTTAAAGGAAAATGCAAGATTCTAATTCGTTTGAAGAATGGAGCTCATGATTTTATTTATAACGTATATTATTTGCCCAATATGAGAAATAATATATTGAGTCTTGGACAACTCTTAGAGAAAGGTTATAACATTCATATGAAAGATTATAACCTTTCAATAAGAGATGGCAAAAATGATTTAATTGCCAAAGTGCCAATGTCCAAGAATAGGATGTTTCTATTAAATGTTCAAAATGATGTGGTGAAGTGCCTTCAAGCATGTTATAAAGATAAGTCTTGGCTATGACATCTTCGATTTGGGCACCTGAAATTGCTATCAAATAAAGAAATGGTACGAGGATTACCACCCATCGAGCACCCCGATCAACTCTGTGAGGGATGCATAGTTGGGAAGCAATTCAGAAAGTCATTCCCAAATGAGTCAAGTTCAAGAGCTCAGAAGCCACTGGAGTTAATCCATGCAGACGTGTGTGGACCAATCAAGCCAACCTCCCTCGGTAAAAATAACTATTTCCTACTTTTCATTGATGATTTTTCAAGAAAAACGTGGGTATACTTCTTGAAGCAGATATCAGAAGCATTTGACGCATTCAAGAAGTTCAAGGCGGCCGTCGAGAAAGAAAGCGGTCTACAAATCAAAGCAATGAGGACCGATCGAGGTGGAGAATTCACATCCAGGGAGTTTCTGGAATTTTGCAAAGAAAGCGGAATTCGACGGCTGCTAACAGTTCCGAGATCCCCCCAGCAGAATGGAGTGGCTGAACGAAAGAACAGGACCATCGTTGAGATGACACGAAGCATGCTAAAGACGAAGAATTTGCCGAAAGAGCTTTGGGCAGAAGCAGCAGCATGCGCCGTGTACCTGTTAGACAGGTCCCCAACAAAAAGTGTATGGGGAATGACTCCTCAAGAAGCTTGGAGCGGCAGAAAGCCAGGGATCGCTCACTTAAGAGTGTTCGGGAGCAAAGCTTATGCACATGTACCGGATCAAACGAGGAGTAAACTCGATGATAAAAGCAAGCCATTCATCTTCATCGGGTACGACTCTAATACTAAGGGCTATAAGTTATATGATCCAACTTCGCAGAAAACCATGATAAGCCGAGATGTGGAGTTCGATGAAGAAGGAGTATGGGATTTCGGCTCAGACAATGACTTCACCTTCATACCACCATTTGGAGAGCATAGAGCAGGTGAGCAGACCGGAGAGGAGCACCAAGAACAAACAACTCCACCTACATCTCCCACATCAGCTCTCAGAGATTCGCCACCATCTTTCTTGAATGAAAGAGCCACAGAACGCACACGAAATTTGGGCTAAGTGTATGACGACACCCCAAGGTTAGAAGATCTCACCTTATTTTGTTTATCTGTTGATTGTGAACCAGAAGAAGCTACAACAAGGGAAAATTGGCGAGTTGCGATGGATGAAGAGATCAAAGCCATAGAGAAGAATGACATGTCGGAGCTCAGGTGGCCACAAAAGGAGCAAACAACTATTTGTGTGGATAACAAGTCGGTGATTGCACTATCCAAGAAGCAAGTGTTCCACAACCGAAGCAAGCATATCGGCGTCCGCTACCGTAAGAGAATGTTTGCAAACCAGGAGATTCAAGTCGAGTATATGAAATCGCAAGATCAAGTTGCCGATATTTTCACAAAGCCCCTCAAGTACGAAAACTTTATCAAAATCAGGACGATGCTCGGAATGACAAATCAAGTTTAAGGGGGGGTGTCGAAATATTATTAAATAAACTTGATTTTGTAATAGTAAATATCTAGATATTATACAAGTATCTAGATATTTATGTAGAATTGTCTAGAATATGCATGGAAAAATATCTAGACATTTTTGTAGAGATATCTAGATATTTAGGTAGAAATATCTAGATATTATTGGGAGAATAGTCTAGATGCTAGATATTATATGAGAAATATCTAGATTTTTAAAGATAAAAATCTAGATATTTATGATATAAAATTATCAAATAGATAATTCTAGAATAGGAAGTGAATCCTATAAATAGGGGAGAGTTGTAACATTTTGTTGGTGTAGAGAAGTTGTGAAGTTGAGTGAAGTTGAGAAAGTTTGAGAATTTGAGTGTTCCTTTCTTCCCCACATCAAAACACTTCCTAAAACCATTTCTACATATTCCACCCATCCTCCTCTTAAATATTTCCTCCAAACTAAGTTACTCCTCCAAAATATATCCTATATATTTCCAACATATTATGGGAGGACCCTAGTTCAAGTGCTAGGGTTTTGCAACCGTGGATGAGAAAATATATCCTTTTTTATCAATGAATTTGACTCCTATGGGATTCTATTAGTTATAGAATCCTGATCCTGCTTGATTCAACTTTACAACTCAACAAAGAATCGAGAAGAAAACTCAAGAAGATTTGATAAAACTAACCTAACCATATTTAAATAAGTTCAAAAATAAAGATATATACAAAGATAAGGTCTATATCTAGAACTATATCTTGCTGGCATCTCAGTCTTCCGTTTGGGACGCACGTTCTTGACTTCTGCATTGGCAGTCCTCTCAGTCGGATTGGTTGAACCATCGGGCTCGGGTTCGGGCTGCGTGGCTGTTATATTGGGTGAAGTGTTCGCCATGTATGTAGAGGTCCTATCACACTTATTCTTCATTTTCTGTATCTATATGCACTAAAAAGTACTCCCCTAAAAATTTGTCACATATTTCCATTTTCATCATTCTCATAAAATTTGTCATATTTAATTTCACTTTTTATCATTTTTAACTCATATCACTCACATTTTATTATAAAACCAATTAATATTTAAAAGTAGGACCCATATTTCACTAACTTTTTCCACCAATTTTCTTTGCATTTCTTAAAACCCATGTCTTTCCCTACTCTTAAGAGAGGTGGGTTTATTCAAAACTCTCTTCAATATGAATACATAAAAACCACGAGACCACCGTTATACCAAATTAACTATCACGAAATAGTACTACACGTATATAAAAGACTAAAACTTAATTTGTGTTTTCTATCATTGAGTATTTATTTGCTTTTACATGGTTGTTAAAATAAATTTTCTATATAAAACTTGGTTGTTACAAGTTAAAAAAAGTCTCCAATTTTATTTGTCATCCTATCTGATCTTCAAAATAGTTCTCTATTAATTGTCCTTTTCATAATTTCCTACGGTACATCTGTCCACACAAGAACTTTTATTAGACCATTGGTATGAACATAACTCACCAGATTAAAGTAAAGGAGTTTCTTAATTCACAAATATAGAAGAATACTAACAACTTTATATAGGCGACAATACGACTCAAAGCCCTACGTACATTTGTAACATATCTATTCCTAACCATATACTAATTATAATTAATCATGCAATTCGATCTTGGGCCTTGGCATCATATGGGGAGATGCATAGTTAATTCATTATAGAAAGTAAACATATCACAATCCCATAATAGATCTTAATTACACGTGTGCATCTCCTTACGATGAGGCCCATGTCATGACACATGGCTTCGGAAGTTATATCACGGCCCATGCTTGTGGACTGCTGCTCGAAATTTTTATACGAACAATTTTTGAACTATAAAAAAAAAGTATCTTGACAATTGCATTTACATATTCATAGTCTTGATAAATAGACGTCACCATGCCACGTCACACTACATGATGTTTCATTTATTATCATCTCTAATCTTTTATCTTTGTCAAACCATAGATTAACAGTAGTATTATCTTTTCTTCTATATCATAATCATCGAAAGATAATTAATAAGGTTTAATAAGGTTTAATAAGGTTGTTAGAATTTGTTTAAGAATATAACTATGTGCAATTGAATTGAGTATTCTTCCAGCAATTTTCAAAATTTTAAAGATATTGAATAGATCCATAAATTTATATTAAGATGACAACACTTATTAATGACATCGTATCTCCAACTACAACCTTTATATCTAAAAATTGGATGAATCTCAAGCTACCACTGGCAGCTATTTTTACTTTTTAAAAAAAATAAAAAATACAGGGGTGGGTAAATTTGGGAGTCACTTTGCTTGTTTGTGCTCATCCCACTAATCACGTCTTTTCCTTATTCTTTCTTCAACAACATTCATTCCAAATTTACTCCAATTCTAGAGATTCAATCACGCGATTAGTCATTATAATAATTGTATGGATGATATTCCAATGATATTCAAGCCATTTTCATCCCAATCTGCTGCTTATATTGGAGGATTATATCATTAATTTTCTTCAACTTATCCACGAGAATTTCAATTGGAGATAATTTGTTCTCGCCTTTTCAATCCAAATCTGTTAATGTTAAGACACCAGTGTGAGGTAGACTCCGACGGCTCCGACACCAGCGTGAGCACCGGTATTTGTGGTGGCGACTTGCCGGACAAACCCATAGAGATCATTATCTTGTCGTTGGTGAATCAGTGAAATCCCTAGAAGTTCATATTTCATCACAGAAGTTCAGGAACTAAACCATCTATAACGAAAATGGAGACTACTTGAACTTTTGGGATAGATTCAGAATGGAAGTTATGCAATCCGTAGAATATTACAGAATGGAGGCTAATCATTTCATAGGATAGGCCTGGCATCCTACGAACTATTTATGTGCCATGCCACAGAATCCCAAGGCTATTACTCATCCACCACTAAACAATAACAAGGAAGTACAACATAAAATGTTATGGAATTCTCAATTCATTAGTGTAATAAACTCAGCAAATCTGAAAGTACAATTATAATTTTCAAAACTCATATTCCCACTGTGGAAATCTCCAAATCCATTTTCTTAACTATAATAGGCAATGCAGAAACCAATTCAAACATATTTCGTCTTCCACAAGTCACCAATATTTATGAAATAAGTAAGAGTTCATAAAATGCAACAAGGATAAACATTGTCTCCAATAATAGGTAAAAAAAGTACTCCACTCAAAGGAAAATAAAGGAAACAGCACAAAATCGAAAGGTAAGAGAGTTTCTGTGATTAATTTCATGTCTACGAGGCAAATTAAGCAAAAGTTGAACTCCTACTTTATTGTGCCAACTTAACCTTGCTGTTACCTTCAAGCTCTAGATTTTTACTTCCATGGAAGAAAAAAGTGAGGAAATTAAGAGGGGGTAGTCTAATCAAGGAGTCTTGGACTTAAGAGTGTACTGAATATGACTCTTAGATTGCATAGTAATGCGTTGGATATTGCTATTTATGGATATAAGATTTGCATATTTTATGACAGTATTTTGTTCATTCCACATTTTATTGGGGTACAGAATATGACTCCCAGATTGCATACTAATGCATTGTATATTGCTATCTAACAGATCTAGATTCATAATCATATTGCAAGTTGAGCATGTAAAACACAACGGAACTAAATCTTACTTATTGTGTTGTTTTCTTCTGCGATTGAATCCTGCAAGTTGAATCCACTACTATCGAGGTCCACGTGCAATCCAATCCGATGCAGGAACTATCCCGGTACAATTGCTCCGTAGAAGAATGCTAGGAATTCTCTCTACAAAGCTTTACGTATTTTCTCTCTAATGTTACGCTATTTCTCATGCCCCACAATGGAGAATAAATAACCATTATATAGATGAAGAGTCACTAGGGTTTCATGATTGTTGGGCTTATGGACTATTATAATTATAGCCCAACTATAATTACTTAATCCATATTAATCTAATTCTAGCCCATTTCCTTTCAATCTCCCACTTGGACTAGCATTAGATATAATACGCAGTTCCAACTTTGTACCCTTGAGCGGATCAAAATACACTTATAGTGTGACCCTTTAGGCCCTCATTATCGACGACGATCTAATCGAAGTCTGCACAAAACTCCTAGACTGCGTTGGCAGCGTAGCTCGATATATGAAGGACGTTTACGTGAATTCGGTAAACAAGCCTTTACATAAAGTTTATAGTAATATCCTTTCATTCACGAACCACCCGATTGAGCCTAAGATTTGCTATGTGTCATCCAAATAGCTCAATCACTTTATCTCATCTTTATTAAATGACCCATTCGATCATATTCAATTACTTTAATCGAATATATCTTTGCATTGGCCAATGACTTAATGGTCAAGTAATATAGAGAATTTGAGTGTTCTCTCGAAATTCTAATCGAGGAATGAATCTCATTCTTGGCTCAACTACCATTTTCATTTATCTTATGATATACCCAACACAGGTCCGTGTCTCAATCCTCCTTTGGGAGGCAAAGCGTTGGACAAGATCAAAGCACACCACTCAACAAACAAAATGTGTAATGACCTCAGATCCAAGGACTATTACATACTTCATGCACTAATAAACTGTAGACACTTAACAAAACAGTTTAATAGTAGGGTATACCAATACTCTCCAAAGTATACCATGTGTCCATCACGAGTATCAAATATCTCATAGTTGTGAGAACAACTACATTCTCGAAGAATGTGATGCAAACCCCATGCTAACCTATAACATATCATCAATATCCCATTCTTGATGATCATTGGTTAGGGCTATTTTAGAATTATACTATATCATTAATGTCTCACACCATTAACGACAGTCATAATTCAAGGGAACAAATATTTAGAATAAAGACAAACATTTAAACAATTATTCCAATAAGTGCACAAAACCCATAGAAAATAAAATTTTCATTGAATGTGATCAAGTAATATTGTCTCAATACAAAATGTTTCTAAGACATATAAAACTTTAACTCCCACTGATTCAAAGCCATCTACCAACATGCTTAACACCTAAGCTCTCAAAGTGCTTGTTGTGTTTTGCTATACATAATGGTTTGGTGAAAGGATCAGCCAAATTATCATCAGTGGGTACTCTTTCTAATTTTATGTCGCCTCTTTCAATTATTTCTCTAATCAGATGATATCTTCTAGGAACATGCTTGTTCCTGTTCGTAGCTCTGGGTTCTTTTGCTTGCGCAACAGCACCAGTGTTGTCACAGTACAAAGGTATTGCACTACTGGCACTCGGAACGACACCCAGTTCCTTAACGAACTCTAACAAAGCAACAACTTCTTTGGCAGCTTCAGATGCAGCAATATACTCGGCTTCGGTGGTGGAATCGGCAGTTGTACCTTGTTTGGAACTATTCCAACTCACTGCTCCACCATTGAGGATAAAAACATATCCAGACTGAGACTTATAGTCGTCATGGTCTGTTTGGAAACTAGCATCAGTATACCCAGTAACTGATAACTCTGGTTGTCCACCATAGACTAAGAAATATTCTTTAGTCCTTCTAAGGTACTTAAGAATAGTCTTAACAGTTTTCCAATGTTCCTCACCGGGATTTTGCTGAAATCTGCCTGTCATGCTAAGCGCATAGGCCACATCTGGCCTAGTAGATATCATGGCATACATAATAGATCCTATAGCCGAAGCATATGAGATCCTTTTCATGTTGTCTCTTTCTTTGTCATTAGAAGGACAATCCTTCTTTGACAATACAATGTCATGTCCCATAGGAAGAAAACCTTTCTTAGAATTCTCCATTGAGAAGCGCCTTAGCAACTTGTCTATGTAAGTGGATTGTGATAATCCTAACATCCTATTCGGTCTATCTCGATAGATCTTGATTCCAAGGATGTAGGAAGCATCACCCAGATCCTTCATCATAAAGGAACTAGACAACCATTCTTTCACGGATTGCATCATGGAACGATCGCTTCCCATAATCAAGATGTCATCGACATATATGATAAGGTATACGACGTTTCCATTTTCGCGTTTACTATAAACACATGGATCCTCTTTGCTTCTGACAAAACCAAACGATTTGATTGTTCTGTCAAAACAAATATTCCAACTCCTCGAAGCTTGCTTAAGTCCATAAATGGACTTCTTTAGCTTGCACACTGCATTCGGCCTTTCTTTCGATACAAAACCTTCAGGTTGTGTCATATAGACATCGCCTTCTAATTCTCCATTGAGAAATGCGGTTTTGACATCCATTTGCCAAATATCAAAGTTGTAGTATGCAGCTATTGCAAGTAATATCCTAATGGACTTGATCTTAGCAACTGGCGAAAAGGTTTCATCATAGTCAATGCCTTCGCGTTGACTATAACCCTTTGCCACTAACCTAGCCTTGTAGGTTTGTACTTTGCCATCTGCATCTCTCTTCTTTTTGAAGATCCATTTGCAGCCTATAGGGTAAACCCCATCTGGCAAGTCAACTAGTTCCCAGACTAAGTTGAAGTACATCGAGTCCATTTCAGATATCAAGGCTTCAAGCCACTTCTCTCGATCGGTGTCTGACACCGCCTCGGTATAGGTCTTAGGCTCATCGTCATCTAAATCAACTTCATCATCTTGGTTCTCAACCATTAGATTCAGTCTCTCAGGTGGACGACGAATCCTTCTAGGCCTATTGAGTTGGTTTTCTTCTGGCTCGGGCTGTTCATTCTGAATGTGAGTAGGTTCAGGAATATCACTATGATCTTCTTGAGGTAAAGGTGATGCAACTATTGTATCATCTTGTCTTTGATGCATCTCATTGTCTTGAGGAGGTTCTTCGAGAGTCCCTCTAAGGTCTCCTCTAATAGTAATTTCCCCTCCCAATAGATCATCAAAAACTCCCACTGAGTTATTGTTCAAACCATTTGACAATACCTCATCCTCAATGTTATCTTGTGGTTCTTGAATTTCTTCAAGATCTACAATGTTGTGACCTTGTTCCTTTAAGACATAATTGTCTTCAAGAAACGTCACATTCCTAGAGATTATCACCTTGTGATCTCCAGGGTAGTAGAATTCATATCCTCTAGTTTGTTTAGGATATCCCACAAAGTAACACTTCTCACTTTTAGATTCCAACTTATCAGTCATTTGTTTCTTAACAAAAGCTGGACAACCCCAGGTCCGCATATAGTTAAGACAAGGCTTTTTGCCATACCATAACTCATATGGTGTTTTCTCAACTGATTTAGATGGAACTCTATTCAGAATGTAAATAGCAGTCAATAAAGCATGACCCCAGAGAAATAAAGGGAGACTAGCTAAACTCATCATGGATCGAACCATATCTAATAATGTTCGATTTCTCCTTTCAGATACTCCATTCATTTGTGGTGTACCAGGAGGTGTCCAGTCTGACTGAATTCCATGTAATTTCAAGTAATCAAGAAATTCTCGGCTCAAGTATTCCCCTCCTCGATCTGATCGAAGACTTTTGATACTTTTCCCAAGTTGTTTCTCAACTTCACACTTAAACTCTTTAAATTTCTCAAAGGCCTCAGATTTGTGTTTCATAAGATACACATATCCATACCTTGTCAAATCATCAGTGAAAGTAATGAAGTACGAATAACCACCTTTTGCTTGAGTTGGAAACGGTCCACACACATCTGTGTGGATCAACTCTAGCACATCATCAGCACGCACCCCTTTCCCAGAAAGTGGTTTATTAGTCATCTTTCCTTTGAGACAGAATTCACAAGCACCATATGATTCAAAATCAAATGAATTTAGATAGTCTAACTTTCTCAATCTCGCTATCCTTTTCTCATTGATATGACCAAGTCTACAATGCCAAAGATAAGTAGCATTATCCGTATTACATAGCTTTAGTCTTTTATTTTGCACATTGAGAATATTTCGTTTGCATTCAAGCATATATAATCCATTCTCCAAAGAGGCATTTCCATAAAATACTCCATTATTAGAAAACGAGCATCTGCTGTTTGCAAAATGGAAGGAGAAACCCTCGATGTCCAACATCGGAATGGAAATAATATTCTTTGAAATAACTGGAACAAAATAACAATTATGTAAATCTAGTCTATGTCCTGAGGGAAGATCTAATCTATAAGTTCCCACGCGTTCGGCAGCAACTCTTGCTCCATTTCCAACACGTAGGTCTACTTCCCCAGGCCTCACTTTCCTGTTGTCTATTAGACCTTCCACATTATTACAAATGTGTGAACCACAAGCGGTATCCAATACCTAGGATTGTGAGTTATTCATAGACATATTTATCTCAATGACAAACATAGCTGAGCTCCCACTCATTGCACCTTGTGCCTTGAGTTTTGGGCAGTCTCTCTGCCACTCCGTGAAATTTGACCTAGTCAATTTGTTTGTTTCCATCATACACTCATAAGATAAGTTTGACATATTATCTGAACAGAAAATAAAATGAAAAGCAAATTAGAAAAGCATACAAAGATCACATTCGCATCACTAATCAAACAAGGGTTTATTGTATTGATTAGCTCCCACTAATTTTAACATATATTATGCCCCCAAACATAAAATATGAATTTATATCAAATATAAATTTTAGTGGTCCAAGATCCAAGTCTATATAGTTGTAGCCTCTGCGAGGGCTGATGACTACAATAATATCACTAGGTAGGCCTCCAAGCCAATTGTAACAACAATTTTACAATTCTTGGTTTATTAATCTAATTAATATACGCCCATAAATTATTTTGGTTGCGAGGGCTACACAAAATAATTTAAGCAAGTCAACCCCATCACACGATGCCAACCATGCATCTATGAATGAGCCTAGACCTTGTGGATTTAGAGTAAACGCGAGGGCATAAAACTCGTGGTCGAAAAGGCTAGGAACATCAAACAATTGTGATGGACGACGCGTTTGTTTCAAAACAAGACTTATATTTTATGGGGAAAAAGTGTGATACTAGTTATGTGAATATAATATCCAATATTAAATCTCAAACAATTACTGGGCGCCGCCTACCCAGACATAGTATAACACGGACTACACATACTGGGCGCCACCTACCCAGACATAATATAACACGGTCTCTAACTACTATAGTTAAATAAATAAGCAAAATCAAATAGCACGCTTATCACATAGGATATAAAATAATGCTCAACAATAAAATCAAATTTTATTTTCTAATTAAATGTGAATATAATAATTATATTAATTCTAAATTAATAATTCAATTAATCTAATTATAATTTATTAATCCAATCAATAAAATAGTATTTCATATGTCGTTAGGAATCATCAAGTTACGTGAAAAATGTCCAACCCATTTCCTTCAATTTTGGGCCTGATTTTAATTTAAAATTAGTAATGCCCAATTCTAGAAAATCACGTGGCCCAGCCATTATTTTCACAATTAACTCTCCAGAATTTATCACATGTCGACTTTTGTCCTTCTCCAAGAAGACGAAAAATTGAATCAACACTTCTGATGTTCCAGAACGTCTAGCCATTTTTTTCTCTTCAACTCTTGCTCACTTTCTTTCATTTTTCTTTGCTAGTCCATTGCCTCCAGCTGTTCCTGGATCTAGCGATTCCTTCACACACCCGGCTTAAAAACTGCGTTAGACCCAGGAAAATAAAGTGTTTTTCATCCATGCTTATGTACACTATTATCAAACTGCACACACTTAAACCATACTTGTCCTTAAGTATAAAAAGATAAGAAAAAGAATAAGGTGAATTTCCAAAGCACGGTTATCCCACACAATGAGCTCATAGACTCTCAAAACGGACTCACAGACCTAGACATCAGCAGCAGCCATTAATGTGAGCAACACAAAATAAATGAAAACACATAGACACATATGCATGAACTAGCTTCAAATTTTTAGGCAACCGTCCCCACAAGATTAAAGTCAATCCAACAGGTTGCACTTCTCCAAATTGGCCCTTCCCTTCTTACACCTGATCAATCTGTCAGTTCGTCAAGATAGCCTTTTACTTCCCCAATTGTTGGATTCACTCGATCACTCATTCCTCACCAGGGATGTTAGGACCGATTCTCTCTTAAGTTATTGCCATACCACAGAAGTGTTGGGTTATGAGAGTTTTCTCCTTTTTTACTGGGTCAGGTTACTATTGTTTCCTGCCCTTAGACATATTTCCCCTGGACTTTGTCCAGCTTACACCTCCTCTTTTTTTTTTTTTCCTTTTCTGGACTTTGTCCAGCTTATTCCTCCATTTCCCTCTTCTCTCCTCTGGACTTCGTCAAGCTTATAACTCATTTACCTGGACTTCGTCCAGCTTATACCTTCATAACCCAATTCCCTTATTTTTTTTCTCCTTCATGACTCTTCTCCCTAAGCATTCAGTGGCGGCCCCATTACATGTGTTAGTTCAGAATTATTTAAGGCTTATAACTCGCTCTTAAAGTGGGGCTTCACAACTAAGTAAGCTAAGTCATCCTCTATCGTTCTTACTTCATCCAGATTGACTCGGCTTATTAAAGGAAAAGGCTTCTAAGTTGAAATACCTCCTATCTTCAATTACTTTCACTAAGGAGATCCTGCAGTATTATATTCACTGGCTCATGCGACACAATCAAAACCTAAACTTAGCGACTATTAACATGCTAACAAATACACGCATTTACTCCCCTCCCCCTCCTACTTCACTCAAGCTTGTCCCCAAGCCATCGTCGTGAAGGGGGGGAAACCGGAAGATCAATGCAACACACAACAAACAATTTGTACAGATAAAACTTCTCACACTTAGACCGAGCAACAGGCTAAGTGGGAGAAGACACAATGAAACAGAAAATACAAACTTCTCACTTAGACCAAGCATTGGGCTAAGTGGGAGAAGACAAACACATATAGCAAATAACAAACAAAAACATAGACAAAAACAAAGACAAACAAAATAACTGAAAGAAGAAATTAAAAGTTACTTGGTCATGGGGCGATTCACTTCTGGGTCTGGCTCCCTCGAGAGCTAGATTGAGGTGGGATCCTGGGGCGGGACATCTTCACTTTCTTTCTCGTCGGCTGTTCCGGCTCCTCTTCTTCCTGTTCTGGTTGATCAGACACTGGTTTCCTAATGTTCCGCTGGAGGTAGGCGCCGAGGAGGTGGCAGGTATACATATGACGAGCAGGGTTGCTTGTCATTTGGTGGCATGCTTGAGCCAGCCAATAACCTAGATGCACCTTCACGCCTTTTGCCATGCACCAAGTGAAATAGAGGTCGGTAGTTGTAAGAGCTGAATTTGCAGTTCCCATTAGGTTGTAGCTGATAAACGTCTGAGCAAAACGGAGGATTCGGTCCTCGATGTGAGAGGCTTTTGAGTAGCTGGACTTAAACACTCCTGCCTTGGAGTGGGTAATCAGTTATCACGCTGCCTGCACTTTGAAACCTGGCGTATTCTTCGGCACGCCGATCATCCTCTCGTTCCATATTCCTTCATCATCCTCAGCCTGGGTAAACAACCTCATCCTCAAAGACCACTCTCGGATGCTCATTTCATATTCCTCATTAAAAATCCCGAAAGTTATGGAGTTCGTGTCAAGGTCAGAAGTGTTCTTTAATCGGAATGTTGAGAAAAACTCCCGTGCTAGGTCCACCGGCACCTTCTCCTGGCTGTGCTTTAGCAACCACTCAAATCTGATTAAATAGATACATGCGTGAAAGTCCTTATCGCATGCAATCATCCGAAGCTCCTTGGGGCTATACTGCTTGCCAGACTTAGCCATTTTCCCTGCACTGCATCTTTCTTTGTACGCCGTGGCCCGTTTCTGATCGTCGAAGCGCCTCATCGACTCTAGCAGTTCCATAGTCAGCCACACCTCTGGGCGTCCTTGGATAAACTATTCGTCAGTTTCTCCAAGTTCGGAGTCGGACCCAGGAGTAGGTCTTGTTCCTCGGTAGAGGGAACTTCGGCCACTGGGGAAAGGGTCTCCTCAACCTCCTTGACGGAGGGAGCTTTTCCTTGACCGTGTTGACTGGGTCGCCGCTGCCTTTCCTTTCCTTGCCCTCTCCTTGGCCAGGCGACGCTCCTCTGCCTCTTTAGCGTCTGTCCCTCGGGCAGGGAACTCCTCTTTCTCAGCATAGACCAAGTCATCTACTTCGTCGAGCAGACTCCTCCCCGCTCTTCTCCTCTCTGCCCTCTTGTCCACTTGGGGTTCGCTTTCTTCCTGGTCATCCACCAGGTCCACAATCAGATTTATCCCTTCCTCAACGGGCTCCAGTACTCCAGTAGTGTATAGATCTGTCTCTTCCACAAGTTTTCCGGGGTTTCCCCCACATCATCCACCATCGGGGTCGCCCCCTCAATATAAACAGGGGTTCCCCCCTGACATCACTTGGGGTCGCCCCCTCCTCCATGGGTTCAGGGGTCGCTCCCCTAAAATCCGTTGGGGTTTCATCCCCAGTCTCCATAGGGGTTTCCCACTCAGCCACAAACTCTAAAACAGGGGTTTCCCCCTCAACACTTTCTACTAAACCAGGGGTTTCCCCCTCCACAATCTCTTCCATAACAGGGGTTTCCCCCTCAGCAACTTTCTCGTGAACAGGGGTTTCCCCCTCACCATCTTTCTCACCCTTAGAGTTAGGGTTTCCATTACCTTGTCTTTCGGTCTCCACCTCCGTTTCGCCATCGTTCTTCCCACCATCAGCCGGCAGTTCACTCGTCGCCTCTTCTTTATCCGCCTCTAGTGAAGCGGTTTCCGCTTGTTGAGAACCAGAGTCCGGTACCCTGGTTGAATCTTGAGGCCTTACTTCTTGGGGAACTGCGGGTTGCGCCGCCGAATCCACTGGGATCGTCGGTGATGGTACGGCCGCCGCGGATGCCATCAGACTGGTGGGGAACAGAGCGTAAACCTCTTTTGCCTTCTCGACGCTTCCTAATTTTTGCGTCAATTCTGCCAATAGAACCGCGTCATACACCGCCGGCTGCGAACTTCTGGTGGCCTGAGTTGGATCCATTGCTGTAAATCTGAAATCAAAAAGAAAACTCGGTCGAATTTGGTTAGGGTTTGTGTTTCTTGAGAGAGAAACGAAGTAGAGAGAAGGAAGAGAGAATGCAGTTTTGTCGATTGGGATTATTGGAGAGAGAAATGTCGGTTAGCCTTTTCTGGTGAAAAGATGGTGCAGTTGCAGGCGTGATGTAAGCAAATGTACACCTCCCATAAATATCGGCAATTTTGAAATTCAAATTATCTTCATCCCTCCTTGACTTTCTTCTCCAGGTTCTCCTTGACTTCCTTCTCCAGGTTCTCCTTCCCTAGCTGATTTCCCTAATCATGACCCTATAGTTAAAAAAATTGAAGACGCCAGACTCCCAGGTCAAGGTTAGAATATAAAGGCATCGGTTTTCCGTCGGAGTCTGGTGCTTCGAAAATATTTTTAGAAGATTTAAATTGTATATATACATTTTTTTGGATTTTCCTTTGTTTGAAAAGCAATTAAACTATTTACACACTCCTTTTGAGTATTTCCGAGATTCCCTGGTTCAGTGTATATATTCAAAATGTCAACCTTTTTACTTGACCCAGGAATTCATCGAAAATACCTCCTTGTCTTTCTAGGTGATAATAGAGAGTGCGCGTAGTGGCACTTCCTCCACTACACATAGCTCAGAATTATCCCTACAGACTTTCACTCTATGACCATTAACAAGAAAAGGGACAGAGTTAGAGGCACTTCCCTGGATCTCTACTGCTCCATTTGCACGGAGACCGACAATGGTATATGGACCGATCCACTTAGACTTCAACTTCCCTGGCATCAGCTTGAGCTGGGATTGGAAAAGGAACACCTTCTGTCCCACATGGAGTTCCTTGACCTGGAGATTCTTGTCATGCCATAACTTCGTTCTTTCCTTGTACCACGTGGCAGACTCATAAGACTCCAGCCTCAGTTCCTCCAGTTCTTGTAACTATAACTTTCTCTCTTCTTCACAAGCCGAAGGCTTCATGTTCATCTCATTTACTGCCCAGTACGCCTTGTGCTCTATACCCACGGGCAGGTGGCACATTTTGCCAAACACCAGCCTATAAGGCGACATTCCGATAGGAGTCTTGAAAGCAGTTCTGTAGGCCCATAATGCGTCACCGAGCCTCTTACTCCAATCCTTCCTTGACCATTAACTGTCTTCTCCAATATTGCCTTGATCTCGCGATTAGAAATTTCTGCTTGGCCATTAGACTGAGGGTGGTACGGGGTAGATACCCTATGGTGAACACCATATTTCTTCATCAGAGCCTCGATGGTGCGATTACAGAAATGTGTTCCTTGATCTGAGACGATGGCTCTAGGAACTCCGTATCTGTTGAAGATATTGGCCTTCAGAAATTTTGCCACCTCCTTCGATTCACATGTCGTGGTAGCCTTAGCCTCTATCAATTTAGACACATAGTCTACCGCAACCAATATATATGTGTTCCCACAGGATGATGGAAATGGTCCCATAAAGTCCATCCCCCCATACGTCGAAAATTTCGCAAACAATCACCGGGACCTGGGGCATCTCGTCCCTCTTTGAAATTCCCCCTGTCTAATGGCACCTCTCGCAACACTGATAAAACTCGAAGGCATCTTTATTAAGCGTCGGCCAATAGAAACCGCTGTCCAAGACTTTCCTCACTGTCTTCCTTGGTCCAAAGTGACCTCCACACGCCAAGGTGTGGCAATGAATTAGCACATCTCTTTGTTCCCATTCGGGAATGCAGCGTCTAATCACTTCATCCGAACACATCTTCCATAAGTAAGGATCGTCCCAAAAGTAATATTTGGCTTCGCTTTTAATTTTCATCTTCTGGGCCCGAGAAACTTCGTCAGAACTTGGCACTTCTCCTTGTAGTTGGCTAAGTCGGCAAACCATGGCTCTGCGTTAAGTGTTCGCTTCCCCTTGTCGGAATCTCCTAGACCGGTTAATGCCAAAACTGCTTCCCAGCTAATCTGTCTAGGGAATTCCCCTAGATAATACAAATGCTCTTCAAGAAAAGCATCGGATTGGCCTCTTCCATTTCCCCTTGGAAGATTCTGCTCAAGTGATCCGCTACTCTATTCTCTGTTCCTCTTTTGTCTCTCACTTCCTAATCAAACTCCTGTAAAAGCAACACCCAATGGATTAACCTTGGCTTAGACTCCTTCTTAGCCAGTAAGTACTTTATTGTTGCGTGATCTGTGAAAACTATAACCCTCGACCCAAGAAGGTACGGTCAGAATTTTTCGAACGAGTATACGACAGCCAACATTTCCTTCTCCGTGGTATCATAATTCTTCTGAGCTTGATTTAGAGTCTTGGATGCATAGAAGATCACATAACTTTTCCCGTCTATCTTTTGCCATAGGACAGCTCCCACAGCGAAATCACTCGTGTCGCACATTATCTCAAAAGGGTTATTCCAGTTTGGTGCCCTGATTATTGGTGCTGACACGAGTCTGTCCTTAAGCAATTGAAAGGCCTTCTTGCATCCTTCGTCAAAGACGAATTCCACATCGTTGTGCAACAAATGAGTGAGCGGTTACGCGATTTTCGCGAAATCCCTGATAAACCTCCTATAAAATCCCGCGTGACCCAGGAAGCCCTCTGACTTCTTTTTGGTTCGTGGGGTAAGGTAACTTTGATATCACATCTACCTTTGTCTTATCTACTTGTATTCCTCTTTCAGAAACCACGTGACCCAGGACAATACCTTCCGTCACCATGAAGTGGCATTTTTCGAAATTCAAAACTAAGTGCTTCTCCTGGCATCTTTTCAACACTAGGTCAAGGCTGGCCAAACAAGTGTCGAATGAGTTCCCGTATACGGTAAAATCATCCGTGAATATCCCAATGCATACTTCAAGCAAATCCGAGAAAATACTAATCATACACCGCTTGAACGTTCCTGGTGCGTTACACAACCCAAACGGCATTCTTCGGTAGGCATGCTTACCAAAAGGGCACGTGAACGTGGTCTTCCCTTGATCCTCTGGGTTGAAGTAGATCTGGAAATAGTCACTGTATCTATCAAGGAAATAAAAATATTGCTTGCCTGCCAACCTTTCTAACATCTGATCAATGAAAGGTAGGGGAAAGTGATCCTTCTTCGTGGCCTCATTCAGCTTCCTGTAGTCGATGCACATCCTCCACCCCGTCACCAGCCTAGTGGGCACCAACTCGTTCTTTTCATTCTTGACAACCTGTATTCCAGACTTTTTAGGCACCATATGGACAGGACTGACCCACTCACTGTCCGGAATAGAGTAGATGATCCCTAGAGAGAGCAATTTCAACACCTCCTTCAGAACTTCCTCTCGCATGTTTGGATTCAGTTTTCATTGTGCATCTCGGTGAGCCTTCGCACCTTCTTCTAGACTGATGTGGCGCATACAGGGTCAGGGCTGATTCCTACTAAATCCGAGAGGGTCCACCCTATTGCTTTCTTGTTTCGCCTGATTACTTCCAACAATTCCTTCTCCTGCTCCTTGGTCAAGTTACTGTTGACTATTACTGGCATGCCTCATTCTCTTCCAAGTAAGCATACTTGAGGCCTGGTGGAAGTGTCTTCAGAGTTCCTTCTTTGTGTCATTCGTCTCCTGGGGCAAGGGATTTTTTTCTGCAATATCAGGTAATGCCTCCTTTCCAGACCCAGGAGATTTTCCAAACTAGCCACATGGGCTGATCGCCTTGATCTACCTGAAAATTTCCATGAGGTCCTCTGCATCATCCTTCTTCTTCTTGGCTTCCCTTCGGTATGGAAACGGCTTTGCCTGCTTTACCGCATTTGTGGAACTCCTTCCTGGGCGTTCGCCAGCTTCCCTACTTCCTTCCTTACTTACTAACTCAGGCTCTGGATCTAGGGAAAATGGATCAGTTGATCGAGGTAGAGATCCCCCTAAATCTCCCTTCTGGAGGTCATCCTGAACAGGAACTTCTCTGGGTCTAGGGCTATCCCCTTGAAATACTTGACTTTCCTTCCCCTTACTTGCCTGTGTGGGTACCTCTTCGTCAATCTCCAACGTCGGTTTTTCATAGTGACATACTTGGATTTTGCTTGGTTTTAGAGAGTAATCTTGCATGGTTTTGATCACATTTCGTCTATTATCAGATACTATTATGATTACTTTTCTATTATTTTGGTATTAGACCATTTTGTTAAGAATGTGTAGAAAAAGGTACAAAATATATGGATGTGCAGCAGCCTTAGTTTGAGACAATATTTACTGAATAATTTGAAGTCCAATCAGCCCCTAATGCATATCAATCTCTTCTTCTTTGAAAGAGCTTCGCGTGGGTATCTTGCACGCCTCAATCGGAGTCTCGAGGAAGAAGTTATGGTCGTTTTACAAACACTGCGCGCTCCAGAAAATTCCACGCGGCCGGGTGAATTTAGTACCCGGCCGGGTACGACGATTATGCGCTGAAACGGGCAGAAACTGGTCGAAAATGACCACCCGGCCGGGTGAATTTTGCTCCTTGTAATTCCACCCGACCGGGTACGCTATTTTGGCGTATTTTTATGCCAAAAACGCGATTTTTGATGCGGATAAAAAGGAAGAACGCCTAGGGTTCACGGGATTCAACATTCCACCGCCTACCACACATTCCAACACTTCCCAAGAACACTTTGAAGAGAGATTTGAAGATTGAAGACTACAAATCGAGAGATTGGAGTCTCTAATCCATAGAATCATTCCACAGGAGTATTTATTTGCTTTCTTTGATGTATTTGATTGAATCCATTGTTTTGGTTTTCATGAACATCATGAGTAGCTAATTTTATTGTGGAGGTTTGGGTGAAGATTACTTTGAATATGTTTTGATTTAATTGAATTGAACCTTCGCCTAGCTCTTGTGGTTATTTTGCTTGTTCATGTGCTTTTATTGTTCTTTTGTCTGACCAACTTTAGAACTATGTCCGTTTAACTAGATTAATCGAGAGATAGCTAGTTTTACGTGGTGAAAGGAACGAGTACAACACATAGGTTTATCTACACTCGAGAGAGGGGACCCTTTGTGAGGACTTGAGTCTTAGGAACTTAAGGGATTAGAATCTAATCTATTAGAAGGAGACTTTGATAGTTAGAATCTAATCAACTGGGTAGGTGCACTCGAAAGAGGGCTTATCCTATGGTAGCGACTTTCCTAATAATCCCAGAGACACAAATAGGTGAATCGATCTTTGAATGTTATGCTTGGCTCATGTAGTTATTTTGTCATTCCCGCGCCTTTACATTCATTGGATTAGCTACCCGTTTGAATGCATCTTTACATTGTTACAATATATGAGAGTTGAGTAACAAATGTGTGATTTGGGAGTGGACAACACCTTAATCAATATCATCCGAGAGGAGTGAGGTTTTGTGTGAGGGTAAAAATCTTAGGAGCCTTTTGGAGTTGTGTGCTTACACTATAAGGAGACTTTGGGCCTAGCATGCAACCTACAGGTCATGTGCATTCGAGAGAAGGCATGATCTTACCTTCGTGATAACTTAGTAACTCTTGAGACCCTAGTCGACATAACTCGAAGATTGATTTAGAGGTTTAGTGAGATTAATCAAGACTATAACATTGTAGTTGGATCCCAAAGCTCTACTCTTTCTCCACTTTCTCTTCAATTCACTCATCTTCATTTTATTTACTTTGTTTCGATTCATTGTTCTTAGGATTTAGATACAAAAACCCAATCTTCGGTTATCTAAATAGCGAATGATCTTGATTCGAGGTACTTAAGCACTTAATTAGTCTTAGTGGATACGATACTCTTGACTTGCCTATACTACGATTGTAACGCCCCACTTTTTTCAAACCCTAATTTTCGGGTTATAAAATTTTTGCATTAAATGCCTTAAATGCTATGATATGTGAATTATTTGATGAGTGATTAATTGCATAGTGTCTATGTGACCTAATTGCATATGGGGATATTAATTGAGTTGAATAGTCAACTTGTTGAAATGTTGACGTGGCTATTGAATAGTCAAATAAATTTTCGAAAATTTACTCTCCCCACTCTCTCCATATTTTCTTCAAGTTTCTTCAAGATTTCTTCATCAATTGAGAAGAATTCAAGTCAAATTCAAGAGATTATTGAAGAATCAAGACTAGTTCATTGTTTCTACCGTTCGTTTTTGTGAAAAAGGTACTTTAATTATTGATCTCTTCTTCTTCTACCGATTAATCGGTGATTCTTGCATCCACATGCATCTAGAACGAGTGAAAGGGGTTTTAATCGGTGAATTTTGGGAATACAAGGATGTGTGTGAAATTGTGTGTGTATGTGCGATCGTGTGTGTGTGTGTGTGCACGCCTCGATCGGCGTGCACATGTGTTGTGTTCGTGTGCATGTGTTGTGTGTGTGGAACACTCATATGTGATACGAATTGTTGGTGATTTTGGAATGATTTTTGTGAATAAAAATGGTGAATTAATCATACTTTGATTTTGATATTTCGATTTTGAAAATAATCAATGGGAAAAAGGGAAAACGTGAGGTCATGCATAATATTGATCCATGATTGAAACTGATTTGTGATACGCCTAATTTAAAGGTGATACTACGCGCTCTCAGCGTGATAAACGAGGAGAAGAGAAATCTATCGAGCTAAACCTACGAGGTGGGCTTTCTTTTAAAATAAGGACATTGTCCTAAAATGATATTGATGAGAATGAAAGATGTGTTATCATGCCTTGATTTGTTTTGTCGTGCCTATCCCTCGTGGCTATGCCACTATTGTTATAATCGAATTCGGATCCTTGTAGAGCCGCAAACTCTACTTGGGTTAGTGTACACCAATGTTAGACCGAGTGTCAGCGTACGGGTTGGCCGGTCTAGTGACCTGGATTGCGGCCGCATTCCTTGTCATGTAGAATGAGGATATGGTAAACGTCTATGAGAAAAATGGTTGCGCGACCGTGATATTTGAGAAAGAAAGATATTTTGATGCCTCGGGTCTTTCTAAAGTTAAAACCCCGATGGACATCTGGAAATGGCATGATAACTACTATATTTGTGATAAAACTGTTTTCGGCAATGAGCCCATTGAGTATGATTTATCGTACTCAGCCCTGCATGTGTTTTCCTTATGTGCAGGTTGAGTGGTGACGAGCGGCGGCGGTGTTGAGCGGGAAATATAATAAAGATGAAATGTTGGTATTTAAAGTGTCGTTGTGTCTTCATACATAGCCTCACTTCTTTCTTGGTCGCTTCCGCTATATTTTTATGAAAACTTATGATCTTTTGTTGGGATAAATACTTTTATTTTCGTGGGTATGTTTTGGATTATGAACAGTTAGAAATATTTTGGAGAACTTTGGTTAAGCCTTTATTTAAATAAATCTTTTGTTGGATTCCTTTGTTTAGGCATTATTCTTCCTCTACTTAATTGTTCATTAAATGCTTTGGTCAAATCCCTTTTAAATGAAACCCTAGCCTATGATCTTTGATGCATTTAAGTCTACCTAGTTAGCGAACGCCGCAAATGGGCGGGTCGTTACACTTTCTCCAATTTATCTATCATGTCCTCCACTTTCTTGTCACCTTGTCCTGTTGCTGCGTTGGCCGATCCCCTTCTCAAAATGCTCCGCGGGTTATCATAGGCCTTCTTCGCCTCGATCAATCTTCCCCAGGTTTCTCTGGCTTCACTTGCTTTATTCTTGGTAAAATTTCCCTCGCTCGAGGAATTCATCAAATCCTTTTATTCAGGGTTTGCACCTTCGTAAAACAGATAGTAAGTCTCTGCCTCGATCATCCTATGGTTCGGACAAGCATCCAACAATCCCTTGAACCGGGACCAATAGGAGCTCAGAGACTCATCATACTCTTACTTGCACTCCTGGATCTCCTTCTTCAAGGCGTTCGTCTTGTTGGACGGGAAAAAATAATCCAAAAACTCTAGCTTGAAATCCTTCCATGTGTTGATCGAGTCTGGTGAGAGCCTCAGTAGCCAAGTATTAGCCTCCCCTTTGAGGGCAAACGGGATTGCACGCAGACGGTAGTCCTCCTCAGTCGCCTCGTTGGGTCGCTTTTGAATGCTGCATAGCTTACTAAACTCGTTTAGGAATTCGTAAGGACATTCGTTCCTTCGTCCAGAGAATGTGGGCAAAACTCTGAGCACATTTGTCTTGATATCGATACACCTCCGGCGCGGGTTTGAGACTATGGCATGGGCGGGCTCACCGTCTAGATGCGCGTTGAGGGAACCTATCTCCGAATCTGGATCCACTACGTGTGCCATAATTACGTCTTCCTCCTCTTCAGTCTCAGAATGCTCTGTTTCGGTGGACGACTTCGGGTCCTCTTCTCCTAACGAGTTCCACTCCTTCTCACTTTCTGACTCGAACGGAAACGGGTCTACTGTCCTTAACCCTGACCTGGTAGTGACAGTGGACGTAGACTCCTTGACTTGCCACTTGTATCGGGCGTTTCCTGACCCAGATGAACTGCACCAACTTCTAGACTGGAAGCTCGTGTTCATAAACTGTCAAGAAAAACAAAATAACAGAGATTAAACTGTTTACACCAAATCCCCAAACGCACAAACAATTTACGCCATCCATCCCCGGCAACAGCGCCATTTGAAGTTACTGGGTTTAGACTGTATGCACAGTAAGGAATAACAAGCCTCCTAGGTCCAGCAAATTCACTAGATCACAGGGTCTAGGAACTCACGGATCTTGAAAGATCTCGGTCGTCGGACACACAGAATACCTCTTCAAAACAATCAACCACGTATACTAAAAATTAGCACAGGGAAGTAGGGATCGATCCCACAGAGATGAATGCGTAATAAACATGCTCAAGGACTCGGGAACTATTTTTGGGTTGGCTGCTGCCACGCATTTTTGGATTGAGGAAATTTAACTAAACTTGGAGTTGAAATCTGCTACGCTAACAACTAGATCTAGGCAGAACGGAAATCATGCATGTAAACTGGAAAACGAGACAATCACTAGATCTAAGAAACTATTTTCTAAATTACCTAGACCTGGGAAATGAATTGACGGTGGGGACCATTTGCTGAAAAGGTAAAGTACGGATGAAAAGCTGAAAAATAACTAACTAAAGTACCAACTAACAGCAACATCATCTTCTCCAATCAATTAGCATAAAAATTTCAGTAGAAACTGAAATGGAACGCGAATCGGAAACGAAACAGACTGAATTTTAAAACAATTAAATGAAAAACAATTTAAAACTAAGCAGATCTGCGACTACTAGACGAAGTAAAATAAAAAGAGAGCAAAAAGTTCAAAATCCATGCACAACTTGATTCCCCTGTTCAGATCCAACTTCGGATGCTAAATCCACTCCGGATCCAAGCATCCGACACAAACTCCGACCAAAAGTATACCCATAGCTACAGATTCACCAAACAACCACCGATCAACAACAACAATTCAGATCCACAACTATTTCCCAGATCAAGCACAGAATTATCCAAAACAGAGAATAACATCAACTACCGAAATTAAGCCTCAAAAACACAGAATCAACGTAAATCAACACAAGATAAACACCATCATGACAGAAACTAAATGCATAGATAATCGGTAATAGCAACAACCAAATCGACTTCCAAAACGTTGAAGTTCGACGGAATAAAAGTGCAAAAACAGAATGTAAACTGAATGTTTCTTCGCCCTCCGCGAGGACGGTATTACGACTAACTTTTTACCGAAGATGAACCCCTAGAAACCTTTAACTATCCCAGAATTCCCATTTTTCCAAAGTGTGTGTGAGAGTGTGTGAGCTGAGAGCAAAATCATGTATATGGCGTGTGCTGCATGCTCCTTTATTTATAGGCGTTGAAGTGGGTCCAGCGAGGTATGAATAGTCTTTGTTGCCCTCGGCTATTGACTTCCTTCGTCTAGCCATTTTTTTCTCTTCAACTCTGCTCACTTTCCTTCATTTTCCTTTGCTAGTCCATTGCCTCCAGCTCTCCCTGGATCTAGCGATTCCTTCACACACCTGGCTTAAAAACTGCGTTAGACCCAGTAAAATGAAGTGTTTTTCACCACATAACCGATGCATGAAATTAGCCTTATCAGCCATGTTTTGTATTTGAATGAACCTATCTGAAGTGGCTATGTCATGTATTGTTAACGAATTCGGGTCCCAGTAGGGCCGCAAACCCTGCTCGGATTGGTGTACACCTAGTAGATCGTGCGCTATCTCATTGGAGTTGGCCGGTCTAGTGACTTGGTTCGTGGCCACGTTCCTTGTCATGTAGTTTAGATATGGTGATGGTGATATGGATGGTAAATGGTTGCAACCGAATTTTATGTGAAAATGTTTTTAGTGACTTGGGTTCTTTCCAATTAAAACCCCCAAGATCACTCGTTATGGCTTGACAAACTGAATTTGGCATGTGTCCACTGAGTGCATCAAGTACTCAGCCTTGTATATTTGTTTTTCTTAATGTGCAGATTGAGCGACAACAGGCGTGGAGGATGTTGAGCAAAATTTATGGATTATTTATTGTCTTGCTTAGAATTGTTGGATATGTCGTGTCTTCATACTCGGCATTTTCCGTGTCTTGAACGCTTCCGCTAAGTGCATTTTCTTTCTTAGAACTGTCTTGTCATTGAGAATCAAACTCTTTTCAAAAATTGTTTACGCTCCAGTCTTTATTTTCTTAGAGTTGGTACTTTATGTTGTTTTCTAAGTTATTTCAGTTATTCAAATATTTTGGTCAAATATGTATGTCTCCCCTTTTCTTCTCCGTTTCTTTAATCCCCTCCTAGTCGCGATCAACCATATTTTCTATCCTTAGAAAATACGGGATTTTCTATCCTTAGAAAATACGGGTGTGACACCTTTTGAATTTTTTTGCTTAATTTATCATTATGAACTGAGAAAAGATTTATCTATATCTCATCTCCTATTCTCATCTCTATTCATTTCCTTTCCCTCCCTTACGTCAGGATGAACTTGAATTCTTCTAGCCATAACATTCATAACAAATGCGGCTTTTGGAGAAAGATAAAATCATTCGCATAGAAATTATAATAAAAATAGGTAGACAATTAATAAAATCTCTTACATAAACAAAATAAATTACACAACTCTTGTTAAGTACGTCATTATATCTTTATCAAGAAAAGATAGTAAAAAGTTGTTAGAATTTTTTGAGAATATAGTAATTGGTTTGAGTTAAAATGACAACACCTTTTAAAGTGACACTGTGACACTATGTATTCAGCAATACTATAAACGCTACACAACAATAGTATAAACGCTAGACAACAATCTATACATTGGATATTGTTGGCTGAGAAAAATTGTTGTATAGTGTATTGGATATCGTTGGCCGAGAAAATTTACCCTTGAGCATATTTTATGATTGGCTAGGTACGGTGGTATAGTGTTACTTTAAGAGATATTGTCATTTTAATGCATCCCTATAGTAATTTTGTGGAATTGAATTTATTATTCCTCGGAGTTCTAAGATATTGAATCAATCCATTTAAATATTGTTATTCAACGTTGTTGATATATAGGGATTACTAGGTTCTTAATCGATTATAGAATCAATTTTTGGTTTTGCATTTGAAATCATTAGATTCGATTTTGCTCATGTTGATGTTGAGACTCAGGCTGGTCATATGTGTATGACCATTTTTGGTTTGGATTGGGCTCTCATCGGACGAGCCCGTATCAGATTAACTCTTAGTAATCCATAACAGCAACGTCGCAGGATGGACACATAACCCATTTAAAGATGTAATATTAAAACATTACGAAGTTAATTATATAAGAACTAAACATCGTCATTTTCTCTTTCCTAAAGATTATCTCATAGTTCTCTCTATTTTAATTATTTAATTGCAAAATGTATAAAGTTAAAAGTAATTTTACGAGTATTAAAACGATATCATATTTGCATATGTTCACGTGAAGAAATTTTTTAATATTGTTTTCCATGTTAATATGCTTGAGAATGATGATATTCAAAGTATTGTATAATGAGATTATTTAAGTTTGATACAAAAACTACGTTTTCCAGACAAGGATTCATCAAGCAATTGTAGAAGAGAATTTTGAATTTGAAGGTACAGAAAGAAAAAGTAGCAAGTAGTCGTAGTAACTCAGTTATACCATGTCAG
This sequence comes from Salvia hispanica, assembly GCF_023119035.1. Lineage (NCBI taxonomy): Eukaryota > Viridiplantae > Streptophyta > Magnoliopsida > Lamiales > Lamiaceae > Salvia > Salvia hispanica. Next base: position 18,446,780 of record NC_062968.1, read on the forward strand.
GTCTTTGGGGAAGCAAAAGATTGTAGAACTTATCGTGCAAGAAGAAATGCTTCCCCTTGTTAACGACCGCCTTCTTCCATCCACACCACCCGCCATTCACTATCTTCTTCAGGTCCTCGTTGCCTGTGTAGTGAGGGTCGAGTATGAGAAACGCACATTCTCCACTTGTTTCATTGTAGTCGACCCCCAATAGCGTATAAGCCAAAACCCCTCCTCCTGCAGATACGGTAATAGCTCAGAGCCGTATTCTTGTAACAAAAATAATTAGCTTGTGAAATTAGTTTCTAACCAATCATGATGGGAGTGCCTTGTGTCTCAAAATGCAAGGCGAGCTCCCTGCATTTCTCCGGGAGCTCAGATCCGGACCTCACGTTGATGACTTTGCAACTGACCTGTTAAGAATGGGATTTCATAGTTTGAGTTTACAAACCGATCAATGCATAAGCAAATGCCTTGTAATGAAAGTGTAACAAGGTTCAGACAGGGGAATAGTTTAGGGAACAACTATGTATTAGTTTCTAGCACAAAGAAGGAAAAGAAAGATGAATACTTACACCAAGTAGCTTGTCCAAAACAAAACTTAACTCGATGGCACCAATCCATTCACGTGACCCAATGAAGGAAGGGTCCTTATCACCAATCTCGACTAAAGACTGCTGTATTTCTCTGAAATTTTATTTATGAGATAAATTGGAACTTTGATATGCGGTGAGGCATATATATGAGCACAATTCTTTTTGTGTTTTCCTTGACAGAAGTTATCGAGAAAATATGGTATCAGTCAACTCATTTACTAAACCAGGTATGAAATACTTGCAACCACAAATAATTCCGTCTTTTAGAATCCGATTAACGTTTCACACAATCCTGCTCTTTTCCTCTATGAAACGTTTGTAGATGGTTTCTATTCATAGGAATAAAGAAATATATAACCAAAAAAACCCTTAGTGAGTAGTAACTTGCTGCAGAACAGGGTTTTCGAGCCGGGAAAAGGTGCAAGCGTAGCATGTTGGAAATCAGTTAGGGGGTATTTACTTTGAATATTAGGATGAATAGATAAATTAATCTAAGCTAATTCACCATTTACTTTGATGGACTGATTAATTATGAGCTTGCTTGACCATCTTATCCAATAAATACTCAATCCTATGTTTCATCAATCTATCTTCTCACTGGGCAGTTAATGGCTTGTTGAATATCCATTGCTACACCTTAGTACCACTTGAACCTTTTCCCATCTCGCAAAACTAATTCTGCAATAAGAGAGCTTTCGTAGGAAAATACAAACAACTTGGAGTGTGTATGAAGTATACACCAATTATCCAAGTTGAGCCAAAGAACATGAGTGTTACCATATGAGCACTGTATATGAGCTAAAGAGGTACCATGCGAAAGTACCTATGTGAGGGGACATCAATGGAAGTATAGTGTTGTTGCTTGAACCATGAAACAATTGTTTGCAGAGAGCGGTAAGCACAACCCCAGCCCTGCCATGTTAATTACTATTGCTAATTAAAATGAATATATTAATTAAGCAGAATAATAATCTGAGATGACTCAACGAATCCATTTGAAAGTGACCAAAATCATACAAAGGCCATAGTTTCACCTTCAACGGGTTAGTTGTTTGGAGCACTTATAGTTAAAGAACATAGTTGCCTTACAATGAACTGTAGATAGAGCATATATTAAATAATTCCATTTTATAGGTAAAAGGAAACATAATTAACAGTCACTAACAACCTCATTTGCCCCAATTTCAATAGTTCAAGAATCTGCACAAACCATAGATTTGAAATAAGGGCTAAATTGTTCCCTGTTCAATATTTTATGGTGTCTAAATAATCCTTATTATCCCTTAATATGTTAAGTACAAACTTTGATGTTATAAAGTAATGAATACCCCATTCAAACAGCAATAATAAGCAAAAAATAGTAACAAGCGTGAAGATGTGTTACCGAATCATCAAATCCATCTTGAAGGTAATGATAATATTCATAGGAACCCTGGATTAAAGAGACATGGCCACCAGATACTGCAAGTTCATTGTGATTAGGGCACGTCAGCACCGAGAAGGCAGAGCAAATTATAATCAAGCATGGAAAGAAACGCAACGAGCAAATGTAAGGTTCCTAAAATTTTACCTCCACTGCTTGGAATACCATGATGAACATCTTTTAGCAAAGAGGAGCCCACTATAACAATGATATTGATGTTAAACAAACTTCGGTAGAAAGAAAGAAAAGTCTCACCAAGTACTTAAAGTTATATGATGAAATTATGTATACCCTTTGGATTTGATTTGCCCCTAGTGCTGTCCTGTATTGGCGATAAATTTATTGCATTAGCAATCCTCAAAAGAGGGCGATCAAATGGCAACCCTAGCCTCAAGTGAAGGGATCTTCGAGCTTCAACTGCAATATGTGATGTAGTCAAGAGTCAATACTATCAAATCTGACATCAACTCATTTACAATTCATTGAAGGTAAAATGGGAAGTCATATGATCACTTTTAACCATGTCAACCCATGAAATGCAGAAAGAATGCATGTGATAATTTTGATAGTTAATAAGATAAATTGGAAGATTTGGGATGAATCATAGATTTCTTCCCAGACACACTGTCCTTCAGAAGTTAAGGACTACCTTGCTTCATTTCTGTCTCCCCATAGCTGAGCTCGTACATAACAGTGATTGGATGTAGAAAGCCGGGAGGCATGAAGTGGTATGGCCTTAGCTGCAGACACATAAAGCCCTTTCACTAGCATATAACTTTAGGAGAACAAAAAGTACATTGTAAACTTAAACATGAATTGCAAAATGATTGCCTAACACACAAAACTCTCCAGGTTCTTGCACGTCAGGGTGTGTGTGTGGTGGGGGTTCATGGCTCGGTGTACGGTGTTTGTTTGTGTGAAACGTGTCCAAAAGTGAAGACATGCGTACATGCATCTGTATCTGTAAGTCCTAAAGACAACACCCTGTATCCACTTTCAATAGATCAAGTATTCCGAGAAGGCGTATGGTATGTGATCATCCTACTTGTAGCTGCTGTGTTAGGAGATCTGGCAATATCTTGTTCTTTAGGGTGCGTTCGCTTTCTTGGATATACCAAGATTTGGGCCCATTTCTGAAATAATTATGTTGTTCACCTTTCTTGTTTCAAATTGAACGGCCCTAGAATTTAAAGTCGGCCCGCACTGTTTAAGTTAAAATTGCCCACAATTGAAAATTAACTTCAGCGTGTTTTTCAATTCTGGAAGCGGGGAGAAAGTCCAGAATTGGTAGCAAGATTACGGTTCTACCCTCGACATTTGAAATTCACCCCCAAATATCACATTCCCCAAAATTTCTTCCAGCGCGAAATCCTCCAAACCCTAGTCCAGATGTTCTCGGCTATGCACAGCAAGACCACCCAATTGGTTCAACCACCGGCTCCTTTAGGTGAGTATCTGTAACCGATAAGTGAATTTGCTCCTTCCCTAAACCCTTCTGAGTTAGCGTGTGTGTCGTGTTTGTTGATGAAGAAATAGACTTCGTCGATATGTGATTCTTCATGACTGAGTACATATTTGTTGGGGTTCGTTTTTGATTGTTTGTTTTTCGTTTTTGTCGGAATCCGCAACTTCAAATCGGCGTGGAGAAGGTGTATTCGTGTGATTGGGCAACACATCAATCAGCTTAATTGGAGGTAGCGTTTCGAACGGTGTTGCGAAGAAAGTGATCTTGTTCATTCGAAAATTTGGGGTCTGTTACTCAGAAAAGTAAGCTGCTGTTATTTCCTGAGCCATTTATTTGTTTTGTGGTTTTTTGTTATGGGTGGTGAGAAATTTATGTGTATTCCATTGTGGAATCATTGATATATTTGGTTTCATTGTTGAGCCACACTGGAATCTACATCTTAACTAGTCTAAAAACACATTATGTATACAATATATAAGTTTTTGTGGGTAATTTAGTTTCAATGTCTGAGCCATTGCTAGAATGTCGAGCTCAACCACGAACGATGCACGCATCTACATGATGATGGAAGACATTTTGTCCGTGTTTCGTTTGGAAACTAATATGCTCATGACTCGGTTTCGAAACGCACGAACTGAACGGCGAAAGCGGCAAATACTGGAGTACGCCCGCAAATACAGTATTCTGAACAAAATTCCAGATCAGATCAAACATCTGGACCGTCTCTTGCATGTCACAGACACTACTTGTCTAGCCAACCTACGAATGGACCGCAATACGTTTGGAAAATTATGCCGCATTCTATCTGAACGCGGGGGTGTAAAGGTTGCTAAATGCTTGGGCATTGAAGAACAAGTAGCAATATTCTTGGGTGTTCTTGCACACCACCACAAAAACAGAGCCCAACAACACTTATTTTGGAGGTCTGGCTCAACAGTTTCGTTCTATGTGAACAAAGTTCTTGGTGCGGTGCTTAGTTTACATGTTGATCTTCTAACTCCTCCGGTTCATGTAGGCGACGACTGTACGACCACCGATGGAAGTGGTTCAAGGTACTATACAAATTATCATCTTTGTGAATATGATTCCATATGCTTTGTACATGTTTATGAATAGTGCAATATTATTTGGCTTCAGGGATGCCTAGGGGCTCTCGACGGCACACACATCAATGTGTTGGTTAGGTCTGCCGACAAACCAAGGTATCGAACGCGAAAAGGCCAGATTGCTACCAACACTTTGGCGGTGTGCGATCGCAATATGCAATTCGTGTACTTTTTACCTGGATGGGAGGGATCCGCTGGCGACTCGCGTGTACTCCGTGATGCTGTTGCTAAACAAAATGGGTTTAAGGTGCCAGAAGGTTAGTTGTAAAACTCCTTACAACTTTCTATTAATTAGTATTTTAGCACAATGGATTCAAGATGGTGAAAAGGTTCGGCACGGGTGTCATGAGGTTTTATTTGCAGAATTGTGCATGTGAATGTAAGGAGGACAGAGTCTTCACTGATTTCATATTGTATAGGTAGTCTTCTGCAAGAAATTTGTAAATTGAGTGGTTTACTACGATTGCCAACAAAATTGGTACTACTACTACTACTACTTTTCTTGACTTTTTGAGCTAATGGGTACGTGATATTTTGCTGTTAGTAGCCGAGCTCTAGTTATCAAAGTGGGGTCACCAACCTCAAAGAAATACTACACATGTTATACAGATTATAAAAATTGGCACACATCACTACTTAGTATCTATACAATATTAACTGTTGTATAACTTGTTTTTTTGGTAAAATTTGGATTGATTTGCAAAATATCCTACCATTATAAATTCATTTGTACCTGGTTTTGTAATTGGTAGCCATAATTATGTATTTTTTTCTCTTCTACAGGCTCTTATTACTTGTGTGATAATGCATATGCAAACAGCAACGGCTTCCTCACTCCGTATAAAGGGGTCCGATACCACCTAAAGGAGTGGGGTCAGGGGATGGCAGCCCCTCAAAACCCTAAAGAACTGTTCAACATGAGACACACCAAAGCAAGAAACGTTATTGAGCGTGCTTTTGCGGTGCTAAAAATGCGTTGGGGCATCCTGCGTTCCGCGTCATTCTATCCAATCAAGACTCAAATCCGACTAATAATGGCGTGCTTCCTCTTACACAACTTTATCAGACGTGAAATGGGAGTCGATCCTATTGAAGTTGAGTTGGACGCAACGAACCCTCCTGAAGTGGCTGAAGACATTGGCGCCCAACCATATGTAAATTGTGTTGAACCGACCGCTGAGTGGACGGAGTTCCGTGACAATTTGGCTTTGAATATGTGGAACAACCGCTAGTGGTGTTAGGTGTCGTGTATAAGTTACGAATGTTTATCTATTTTAGTTCAAGATGACTGGACTATGCTGCACATCTAACATTCAAGTTGTGTATGTGTTTTTGTGTTTTTGTGAGCAACGTTGTGAACCAATAACTCTGATTTTAATTCTTACATTTGTTGCCTCCGGCACAACTTCCCCACTGGTTTGTGGCTTTCAAATTGGGTAATCTAATGACTTTGTTTTTGTTCCAGTTTATTTTAGTTTATGTGTGGGAAAACTAATTTAGGTCCATGTCTGTGTTGTGTTACAAAGATGATGGGTTTGTTGTTGGCTACTTACTAAGATGGTTCAATTATCTAATTTAGTTATCTAATTTGGTTTAAGAACGCGAATTTACTATGTTGTGCACAGTTCGTACAACTTATTTTGGTATGCCGATGCTATATGGTCATTTGAAACTCATGTTGGATCAGCTTTGATGTTTCAATATTTTATCTTTGCGTCAAAGTATCAATAAACAAATTAAATAGCTGCAAGTTTAATTGCCTATAAAATATATGCACTCCTCCGCATTTTCTTATACATAAATTGGTTTAATGTTTGGTTGCCACATTATTTACCTTCTACTCTTAAAAATACTTTGTAAGAAACTATATTCAATTTCTCTGAAACTCAGTATACATAATTTGGTTTTATCTATGTTGAATATTTATCTGTAAACTTTTCTATCTGTGTTTTTCAATGAATTTAAAATTTTAGTATTTAATGGATTTCTTATTCACCTATCTCATTTATCTATGATACATGGCATAATGTTATTTACACCTGCTATTTCAAGGAATGACAAAAAAAAATAAAAAAATTACGTACATAAACTCCAAAGTTTGTCAAAATGCTCATGTATTAAAAGATTTTGCCTCCTGTGTATTTTTGTTTATTTTATTATGTAATTATAATTAAAGTTCGTAATATCTTTTGTTTATAATGTCTATCCATAACAACATTTACAACTAGAAAAAATCATTATAAAAATAAAAACTTTTTTCCTTGAAATTATCGTTTCAATAATAAATATTGGGTACAAGTGGGTGCCTTTTTTTCTTGATTTGGGCAAATAATGAGTAGATATTGTAGGATCAATTAAATCAAGTGCAGGCTTTACATCTCAATTGTTTATATCAAATGGTTCGAGCATATCTCAAAATTGTAATTAATTATGTATTGAAGTAGATATACAATTTTTTTAAAAACGTGTGCCAAAAATTAGCGACTAAGTTCTAGTTTGGGACATGCGGAGTACTAAAAAATTCAAAAAAAAAACATCAAAACCTTTTCCTTGATATAATCGTTTCAATAACATAATTTGGGTACTAGTGGATGTCATTTTTTCCTTGAATTGAGCAACTAATGAGGTCATATTGAAATAGCAATTAAATCAAATGCAGGCTTTACATTTCGGTTACTTATCTCAAATGCTTTGTGCATATATGGGGGTATTCAATGATTGATTAGAAGGGAGATCAATTCAGTAATAAGTATGGCTGCAGGTTGTGTACTGACATCAACTTAGGTAGGAAAATATCAATTAACATTAATGAAGAATTCTGTATTTAAGTATGCATCCATTTGGCATTAACATCACCACCTCCTACACTACCACTTATTACAGTTAAACAATGAATCCTCCACCTCAAGCAGCTTTCCTCTACTATGGTCCTTGGACAGCCGAAGCTGATTTCATTCTATTAGATACAATGATTAAGTTGAAGAAAGAAACAAATTGGACTGAGAATCAGTTTCCGAGCTGGTTCTTGATGACGGCGGAGCAAGAGCTAAGATCGAAGGCCGGTGTGCTTGTATCCGAAGAGGATATTTCAAAGAGGCTAGATGTGTTGCTCAGACGCTATAAGATTTTCAAGGACGTTGCTCTGAAGTTCAGGGCTAAGTGGGATCGTCCAACGAACTACATCATTGCATGTGACGACGTTTGGACTCGGATCATGAAGGTATTCGTAATTTACTACATTCCATTTGTATTCGCTCTGCCTAAAAACTATTTTTTCTGCAGTATCATTGGTTTGCAGGGGCATACTTTTACAAGGGCGAACTTGAGTACGACCGTCTCGAGTGCTTATTCGGCATGGATGGCGTAAAGGTTGAAGAGGAAAAAGCAAGTTATTGTGCTATCTGATACTACAGAGAAGCTACCAACTGACGACCTGGAGGTTTGTGAAATGAAGGTACTTAATGAAGAGGTGAACAGCCCGATAGTCTTCCCACCACCTACTGTCCGGCGTAAACTTTTCGACGATGACTTACCACAGCCACCTACTGAACGAGAATCCACAAATGATGTTGGGGTATGCTTCATTGACTTGGACCCGGATGGTCAGCTTCGACCCAGGTATGAAAAGGGTCGCGACCTGCCACCATCCCAAAAATGTATCCTCCCTCGTTCGCGTGCGAAGCATGATGTTGCTGCGCCGTCAACTAGGTCAGCATTTGGAAGCTCAGTTGGTTCGAACTCACCCATTGGGTGGTGGTCGAACTCACCAAATTGAACTTCCACATTGTAGCTTAAGGGGGGGTGCTAGTCCATATGTAACCAAGTAGTATATGGACTGTGGACTAGTGTTTTTGGTGTGTTGGATCGCCCCTTAAGAAGCTTGTGTTATGTTTATTTTGTTCATAATGCATGTAACATGGCACACGAACAAGTGATCCATTCGTGTGTTCCAAATTTTACGTGGCCTCCACTAAGAATGACCATGTTTTTTGTATTGTATATATGGAAAATCAGCCTTTATGGTTTATGAGTTGATAAGGTGTGCGCATAGACCTTGATTGTTGGACATCAAAACAAAATTTTACACAAATAAGTGCTGAAACAAACTTCTAACACAAAATACGCATATATATAACATTCATATGGTAGCACACCCAAAAAGGTTATGGGGTAAGTACGTGGTACAACGCATACACCGCATAACATAGTCGAAAATATAGCACACTACTTCTGGCCGCATTACACACCAAAAAAGCGGTCAAGAATAGCCATAGTTGGCATTGTATATACATAACCAAACCCAATCGCAGCTCCAACCATCAATTGATGTCGTGATGCTGGCTCAACAGCCTCTTTAAGTACCCCAATCGAGCATGAGCAGGCATACCAATGAAGACCTCTAAGTACGGCTGTGATTTATCACCTAGTATGTTGCATAGGTCATACCTTTCCTCAAGAGATAGTCCTTCAACAGATCCCAAGTTTGTCGAATACCTCTTGTCGTGCCTTACCCAAATCAAACTCGTATCCGATTTTTGAAGCCACCAAATCGAGACGGGAGTTTGTGTCTGAATGCAGCTTAGACATAAACTCCATCATCGCCTCGTCGCTAGTCAAAACTTTGTGCTTCTTTCTAGGGCCCTTGGTCGTGGATGCCACTCTATCTTCATTGCCAGAGCCATCGTCAAGGAGGTCAGTGTGGGCGGAGTCTCCATGGGCCTCAGATTCGGGAACATCATCAGCAGAGGGTGGGAAGTTGTTCTCATTGGTCTCGCTCACAGGGGCTCGTTGTGGGCGCAATTCTGCAGCAGCTTTATCAACTTCTTCAGACCCACCTCCGCTAGCTCGATCCTTCCCAAAAATCAGCTGCCATGTTTCCCATAGCGGCCACGATTTGGTCCGCATGTGCCGTGCATTCTTATCAGCCTGCAATTCATGGAAAAATTACTTCCTAACCTGTTAGACCACTGAAAAAATCTAAAATAACTATGAAGACACCAAATGGAAACAGAGAAGAAACCATGACTATCTGCACCCATTGTTCGTCATCGCAATCGATCCTATAAGTGCCATCATCGTTGAAACCAACCCCGGTTCTTGCAAGGATATTGCGGAGACTGTTGTAATGATTTTTCCAAGCAGAAATCTTGGAAGTTACATGTGGAGTACCCTACTCCCTCCGTTCCCGCTTAAGATGACACGTTTTTTCTTTTTAATTTGTCCCAATTAAGATGACACATTTCCTTTTTTGGAAAATTTCTCTCTCCAATTAATACACTCAACCACTTTTTCTCACCCCTATTAAAATATTCACCTTTCTTTCTCTTTTTATTTTAATACTTTCACCCACCTTTTTTCTCTCCAATCAAACACATTAAACAATTACTCCTAAAACCCCGTGCCGGCTAAGGGATGTGTCATCTTAGCCGGGACGGAGGGAGTATAAAAACAATTAAAATCGATTCCTAAAGATCAAAACATCTCTATTATCAAAGTAAGACATGATTAATACCCTTAGTGCTGCTAAGTGACACAGAAATATAGTACTCCCTCCGTCCCGCTTAAGATGACACGTTTTCCTTTTTAGTTTGTCCCAACTAAGATGACATATTTCCTTTTTTGGTAACTTTCTCTCTCCAATTAATACACTCAACCACTTTTTCTCACTCCTATTAAAATAATCATCTTTCTTTATCTCTCTACTTTAATACTTACATCCACCTTCTCTCTCTCCAATTAAACACTTTAACCAATAACTCCTAAAACCCCGTGCCGGCTAAGCAATGTGTCATCTTAGCCGGGACGGAGGGAGTACTGTACTATTTAAACTACAATTCTTTTACCTGGAAAGTATTCGGCAATCGGAGCAGCAGGTTCGACATTACTTTTAGATCCATTAAACATGACGCTGACTATAATTATATCTGCATTCTAAACAGGAAAAC
>NC_062968.1:18457393-18495111 GCF_023119035.1 Salvia hispanica
AAACCATAGATAAACAGTAGTATTATCTTTTCGTATATCATAATCATCGAAAGATAATTAATAAGGTTGTTAGAATTTGTTTAAGAATATAACCATGTGCGATTGAATTGAGTATTCTTCCAGCAATTCTCAAAACTTTAAAGATATTGAATAGATCCATATAAATATTATTGTTCAAGGGTGTAAACAGTTGAAATATGGAATGTGAGCCATCCGTTGACATTTATATTAGAAACATTTAATTAGTCTAACCAAATCGAATTTTTGCTTAGTTTATCATTATGAACTCAGAAAAGATTTATCTATATCTCGTCTCCTATTCTCTTTTCTATCCTTTCCTTTCCCTCCCTTAGAGCATCCGCAATGGTGCTTAGGCCAGCCATTCTCTCCCCTGCCACGTCAATACACTAAAAAAAACCAGCTCTGCCATCCAGATTTAGGCTAAGCATAGGCCAGCCGCAATAAAAACAATTCAAAATATACTACATTTACGGAATTAAAATTACGATTAAAATACGGAATTAAATTTACGACACATATACGGGAAAATTCATTAATTGCATTTAAAAAAGTTACATAGATAAAAAAATTTACATGCATAATAAAGAAAAAAAACTATCGCCGTGCAATCCTCCGTGCCCACAACTCTTCAATTATATCCTTTTGGAGTTGAATATGAGCATCCACTTGGCGCATGTTGGCAAATTCCTTGAGTCGGCCGGCTTCATTGAGAGGTACCCCCTGTCGTACACTAGGGGTGGCCGTTCCGTGGCTTGGACCGGCTTCATCGTCACCGAAGCCCAACTAGTCAGTTGTACGCCTTCGTCTTCGACGATCATGTTGTGCGAGGATAATGCAGGCGTACATTATCTCGGAAACGCATCGAACATCCCACAAACGCGTTGGGCCCTTAATTGCCGCCACATCGAGACTGGAGCACACCAAATGCGCGCTCACGTCCTTGCGCGCCGACTCCTGTCGTTGCGCAAAGTAGGCCTTCTTTTCATCACTTGTTTGTCGGATCGTCTTCACAAAGACCGGCCACCGAGGGTATATCCCATCCGCCAAGTAGTAGCCCATATCATGCCGAGTTCTGCGTTGGCCACAAAAAGAGACAGGCTGGACCGACGCCCTGGCACTTCTCGTTGAAGAGGGGAGACGAGTTTAGGACGTTGAGGTCGTTGTTCGACCCGGCTACCCCAAAATACGCATGCCAGATCCACGGCCGGTAATCAGCTACGGCCTCGAGGATTATCGTGGGGTTCTTTGACTTGTAGCGGGTCGTGTAGGCCCCCTTCCAGGCAGTCGGACAGTTCTTCCACTCCCGATGCATACAATCTATGCTGCCTAACATCCCGGGGAACCCATGCTTCTCCCCGTGCATCTGCATCAAATTCGACAATCTTCGGGAGTAGGGCTTCGAAGGTGCTGGCTCACCGAAAATGCGATCACGCCCCCACAGAACTCCTTCAGACATTTCAGGGCTGACGACTCACCGATGTGGAGGTACTCATCCCACATGTCTGCACGCGCCTCAGAGTAGGCCAAGCTTCAGCCCCGATTGCCGCCGTGCACTTTTGGATAGGGGTGTGGCCGGGTCTGCCAGCCGCATCGTGCCTGAAGCGGAAACACATATATTGACGCTCCAATGCCCTAACGATGCGCATAAACAACTCCCTGCGCATTCGAAACGCCGCCGGAACATGTTGGCGGGAAACCGCGGGTACTACTGCAAAGTAGTCCTCGTACGGCCCGCTGATGTGCAGCTACGTGATCCCGATCAATCAACGCTCGGTGGTGGACAACTCGTGGAGGGCGAGGTATCGCCTGCTGTTCCACCATACGCATGTACCGCTCCATCCCGCGGTTCATGTAGGCCTCCATAGTCTCGTTCATCCTCCGTTCGTACTCCTCAGGATCCCTACCACTACCGCTACCGCTACCACCCGCGTTACTCATCGCTCGATGATGCTCTTGTACGGAAAGTTAGAGAGAGAGAAAACTCATTAAAACAAGTGGTGCAAATGAAAATGAAACGAAAATCGCGTTTATATATGATTTTAAAAAAAAATCAAAAATCAAAAATCGGCGCTGGCCGGTCGGGCCGCCATTGATCGGCCGCGCGCTTCGGCCGGCGACGAGCGATCGGCCAGCCCACGCCGATCCGCTCACCGAAATCGTCCTCGCCGATTGCAATGGTTCGGCTAGCCGATCGGCTAGCGCGACGAATCGGCTAGCCGGTCGCTAGCCGACCATTGCGGATGCTCTTTACGTCATGATGAAGAACTTGAATTCTTCTAGGCTCTAGCCATAACATTCATAACAAAAGCGGTCTTTGGGGAAAGATAAAATGTGGAAAAAACATGTGAAAAATATGGGAGACCTTTGAGGTGGCCAAGATCTATGGCTTTTCATCTTAGGTACCCCAAATGCATTAAGAGATAATTTTGATTGCAAGGCATTTCAAGTGCTTTCTCTAGCCTATAAATAGGCTTGATCTTGGAGTGGAGAATACACCAACAAAAAGCATTCTCTCTTCTCTCTAGTTCTTTACATCATAGTAGCATTGCATAGCTCGATTCTCGGAACTTCATCAAATTCGCCGGTGCCTAGCGGGTTTGAGGTGCTTCTACACGCTAGGAGGAAGTCGTTTTATCTTTGGGGGCAATACGCTATTCCGTGAGCACTAGCCGGGGCGTAATTTGTCTTGCGGAAAGAGGGCTTCCCTCGACTCGACTTATAGTTCGGTTTGTTTTATTATTTCCGTTGTAATTTTCATTCCACTTATTGTTATTATCTTCATTCGATTGTAATAGTTAGAATACCGCCTGTAACGGCTTGAGAATTTTATCCCTTTATTTCTAACATAATATCATTCACATAGAAATTATAATAAAAATAGGTAGACAATTATAAAAATCTCACATAAACAAAATAAATTACACAACTCTTGTTAATTACGTCATTCTATTATAAAGTTAAACAAAATAAATTACACAGCTCTTGTTAATTACGTCATTCTATTATACAGTTAAGACGTTACAATGCGTCGTCATAATGATGTTGCATTTATTTTAATAAGACCATACTGGATATACTAAAATGATAAGTATTAGTAGTACTATCTTTTCTTTTATATTATATATCTTAGTCAAACAAAAGATAAAAAATATCTTTATCAAGAAGAGATAATAAAAAGTTGTTAGAATTTTTAGAGAATATAGTAATTGGTTTGAGTTAAAATAACTACACATCTTAAAGGCTACGTATCCAGCAATATTATAAACGCTACACAACAATAGTATAAACGTTAGACAACAATCTATAGATTATTTATTATATACAGCTAGAAATTACATCTTATATAAAATATTGCCACTCTTGGACGAAATTAAAATATACCTATAGTCCAAAATCTAATTATATACTCTGTACGCATAGGTTGAATATATTTTATAATATCTTTGTCCATAAAAATTATACTACTCTGTATCATTTTCACAAAAACAAAATGAAAAGAAAAGACAAATATGATGTTTCACAGAAACGCTAGTAATTTTCTAGGAAAGTTAGATACAAAAACTACGTTTTCCAGACAAGGATTCATCAACCAATTGTAGAAGAGAATTCCGATTTTGAAGGTATAGAAAGAAAAAGTAGCAAGTAGCCGTAGTAACTCGGTTATACCATGTCAGGTCTTTGGGGAAGCAAAAGATTGTAGAACTTATCGTGCAAGAAGAAATGCTTCCCCTTGTTATCGACCGCCTTCTTCCATCCACACCACCCGCCATTCACTATCTTCTTCAGGTCCTCGTTGCCTGTGTAGTGAGGGTCGAGTATGAGAAACGCACAATCTCCACTTGTTTCATTGTAGTCGACCCCCAATAGCGTATAAGCCAAAACCCCTCCTCCTGCAGATACGGTAATAGCTCAGAGCCGTATTCTTGTAACAAAAATAATTGGCTTTTGAAATTAGTTTCTAACCAATCATGACAGGAGTGCCTTGTGTCTCAAAATGCAAGGCGAGCTCCCTGCATTTCTCCGGGAGCTCAGATCCGGACCTCACATTGATGACTTTGCAACTGACCTGTTAAGAATGGGGTTTCATAGTTTGAGTTTACAAACCGATCAATGCATAAGCAAATGCCTTGTAATGAAAGTGTAACAAGGTTCAGACAGGGGAATAGTTTAGGGAACAACTATGTATTAGTTTCTAGCACAAAGAAGGAAAAGAAAGATGAATACTTACACCAAGTAGCTTGTCCAAAACAAAACTTAACTCGATGGCGCCAATCCATTCACGTGACCCAACGAAGGAAGGGTCCTTATCACCAATCTCGACTAGCGACTGCTGTATTTCTCTGAAATTTTATTTATGAGATAAATTGGAACTTTGATATGCGGTGAGGCATATATATGAGCACAATTCTTTTTGTGTTTTCCTTGACAGAAGTTATCGAGAAAATATGGTATCAGTCAACTCATTTACTAAACCAGGTATGAAATACTTGCAACCACAAATAATTCCGTCTTTTAGAATCCGATTAACGTTTCACACAATCCTGCTCTTTTCCTCTATGAAACGTTTGTAGATGGTTTCTATTCATAGGAATAAAGAAATATATAACCAAAAAAACCCTTAGTGAGTAGTAACTTGCTGCAGAACAGGGTTTTCGAGCCGGGAAAAGGTGCAAGCGTAGCATGTTGGAAATCAGTTAGGGGGTATTTACTTTGAATATTAGGATGAATAGATAAATTAATCTAAGCTAATTCACCATTTACTTTGATGGACTGATTAATTATGAGCTTGCTTGACCATCTTATCCAATAAATACTCAATCCTATGTTTCATCAATCTATCTTCTCACTGGGCAGTTAATGGCTTGTTGAATATCCATTGCTACACCTTAGTACCACTTGAACCTTTTCCCATCTCGCAAAACTAATTCTGCAATAAGAGAGCTTTCGTAGGAAAATACAAACAACTTGGAGTGTGTATGAAGTATACACCAATTATCCAAGTTGAGCCAAAGAACATGAGTGTTACCATATGAGCACTGTATATGAGCTAAAGAGTACCATGCGAAAGTACCTATGTGAGGGGACATCAATGGAAGTATAGTGTTGTTGCTTGAACCATGAAACAATTGTTTGCAGAGAGCGGTAAGCACAACCCCAGCCCTGCCATGTTAATTACTATTGCTAATTAAAATGAATATATTAATTAAGCAGAATAATAATCCGAGATGACTCAACGAATCCATTTGAAAGTGACCAAAATCATACAAAGGCCATAGTTTCACCTTCAACGGGTTAGTTGTTTGGAGCACTTATAGTTAAAGAACATAGTTGCCTTATAATGAACTGTAGATAGAGCATATATTAAATAATTCCATTTTATAGGTAAAAGGAAACATAGTTAACATCACTAACAACCTCATTTGCCCCAATTTCAATAGTTCAAGGATCTGCACAAACCATAGATTTGAAATAAGGGCTAAATTGTTCCCTGTTCAATATTTTATGGTGTCTAAATAATCCTTATTATCCCTTAATATGTTAAGTACAAACTTTGATGTTATAAAGTAATGAATACCCCATTCAAACAGCAATAATAAGCAAAAAATAGTAACAAGCGTGAAGATGTGTTACCGAATCATCAAATCCATCTTGAAGGTAATGATAATATTCATAGGAACCCTGGATTAAAGAGACATGGCCACCAGATACTGCAAGTTCATTGTGATTAGGGCACGTCAGCACCAAGAAGGCAGAGCAAATTATAATCAAGCGATGGAAAGAAACGCAACGAGCAAATGTAAGGTTCCTAAAATTTTACCTCCACTGCTTGGAATACCATGATGAACATCTTTTAGCAAAGAGGAGCCCACTATAACAATGATATTGATGTTAAACAAACTTCGGTAGAAAGAAAGAAAAGTCTCACCAAGTACTTAAAGTTATATGATGAAATTATGTATACCCTTTGGATTTGATTTGCCCCTAGTGCTGTCCTGTATTGGCGATAAATTTATTGCATTAGCAATCCTCAAAAGAGGGCGATCAAATGGCAACCCTAGCCTCAAGTGAAGGGATCTTCGAGCTTCAACTGCAATATGTGATGTAGTCAAGAGTCAATACTATCAAATCTGACATCAACTGGATCAAATGAATTTAGTAAATTCTGTGACAAGGTTTTTGACATTCGAATAGCACCTAGCATATCTAAGCTAGACTGGTAAAGATTGTTTTGCACTTATTGACAGAATATGTGCCAGAGCAAAGCACTCTTAAATGATAAGACCAGAACATCCTATACTATATTCACTCAACCATTCCATCTTGCACATTTACAATTCATTGAAGGTAAAATGGGAAGTCATATGATCACTTTTAACCATGTCAACCCATGAAATGCAGAAAGAATGCATGTGATAATTTTGATAGTTAATAAGATAAATTGGAAGATTTGGGATGAATCATAGATTTCTTCCCAGACACACTGTCCTTCAGAAGTTAAGGACTACCTTGCTTCATTTCTGTCTCCCCATAGCTGAGCTCGTACATAACAGTGATTGGATGTAGAAAGCCGGGAGGCATGAAGTGGTATGGCCTTAGCTGCAGACACATAAAGCCCTTTCACTAGCATATAACTTTAGGAGAACAAAAAGTACATTGTAAACTTAAACATGAATTGCAAAATGATTGCCTAACACACAAAACTCTCCAGGTTCTTGCACGTCAGGGTTTGTGTGAAACGTGTCCAAAAGTGAAGACATGCATACATGCATCTGTATCTGTAAGTCCTAAAGACAACACCCTGTATCCACTTTCAATAGATCAAGTATTCCGAGAAGGCGTATGGTATGTGATCATCCTACCTGTAGCTGCTGTGTTAGGAGATCTGGCAATATCTTGTTCTTTAATGAGTGTAGCTGATCAACTAATCCAGGGATAATTAACTTTGAGATAATATCTGTCAACCGCAGATCCTTTGTACAATAGGATAACACTTCTAGTTTATGATTAACAACCAGAAGTTTAGCTTCTCCAAGTGCTGGAAAGCAGAATAGTTTTCAAAACAATTAAAATCGATTTCTAAAGATCAAAACATCTCTATTATCAAAGTAAGACATGATTAATACCCTTAGTGCTGCTAAGTGACACAGAAATATAGTACTGTACTATTTAAACTACAATTCTTTTACCTGGAAAGTATTCGGCAATCGGAGCAGCAGGTTCGACATTACTTTTAGATCCATTAAACATGACGCTGACTACAATTATATCTGCATTCTAAACAGGAAAACAACTCAATAGATATTCGTAAAGGACAGATAATCAAATTCCAGATGATCAGTAAATTAATATCAATGAAAAGACAAATACCTCCTCCACAGAGTTAAAGGATGCGATATCCTTAGTTTCTGAAAAAAAGTATGAGCAGGTACGAGATTTTGCAAAGGAGTCTTCATCTGATTCCAGTATAACAGCATTAACGGCATTTTCAGGGAGATCCTCAGCTGCAGGATCCAACTCGAATCCATGAAGAATGACAGGCTGAGGTCCACCAGATGAAGGTCTATCTTGGGTTTCAATGATGTATGCAACTTGTGGGTCTCGAAGTTTTCTTTCCACGGCTGTAATAGCTTGTGCATATGCACCTTCCACAGCTATGAATAAGGAAGGATATCCGGCAAGATGGAACGAAAAACTGTAAGCTCAACTCTAATCAAATAGGAAAAACTTAGGATAAAGCGATTTGCAAATTTAAGATTATCAACAAGATAGAAAGATCCCTGAATCACACACCACTATGAAGACAGGCAATAATTAAATGCCATGTTTTTACTATCTATTGTAAGATTTTAAGTACATATTCAATTGATTTTTAAAGATAATTTTGTTGCAATACCAAATGCATTGGTCAAGGAGAGAAAAAGAGAGAGAGCTAGAGCTTCACCATTTGCATTGTCGGACGCATAATACAAAGGCAACTTCAGAGGAAGTTCGCAACAAACTATACAACCTCTCTCCCAGACTTCCTTCTCGGGCTGATCCACATAAACGACACTGCTAACTTTTTCCAACTTATATGAATTTCCTGTGCTTGATATGAAAAACTGAAGATCACGCTCGCTACTGCTACTATTGAGATCCAGTACAGCTCCAATCAAAACCGGATCTTCACGGTCATTACCATACTGGGCTTTCCTAAAACTCCCAACAGCTGAAATAGCATCACCTGCGACCTTTTCTGCCTTCGTTCCATCCTTATCGTGAACAACCAATGCTCCGATCACTTCAAAGCCCCTCGGAATCAGGCTTCTGATATCATCTGTAAGTCAACACCACAACATATGCCACAAATTTTAAGCATTGCAAATGTAGGAATTTTAAACCCATCACCACCAATTTAAGCATCATTTTAGTTACAAAAAGGGGAAAATGATACAAATGCACGAACAATTAGATCATCTCTATTGCTCCAACTCCAGTTTTTAAAAATTACCATTAAAAATGTAATTTTTGTCTATAATAAGCGTTCAACATACACACACCAAAACGCTAAATTTGCGGATTTAACTAAAATTTGGTCCTAATTCAGCATCATCATTGAGCTATAAAACCAATTCAAGGTTTGTAACGTAGAATCGAGATTACCTAATTCCTTAGCTAGGTCAGGAAAGAGGGGATTGGAGGGAAGAGTGTGGAGGCAGCGGACGGTGGAGACAATGGTTGGCGAAGGGAAGAAGGGCGAGCCGATCAGCCATTGGATGCCGGATCCTTCCCTTAAAAGCAACAGATTCCGGCAAAGAATCCGGATTCCGGCGAAGCTCTGAGTGCCCATCTTTGAAAATATGGGGTCGCACCGTTGCAGTGAATAATAACCTTTACCACTTGCTACTTCATTGGACTCGCCGAGTGAAAAAAAAAAAAGGGTTATTGTATTTTTAAGTTTTTATCCCAGTTTTGATGGTCATTTTAATCTTTAACCCATATTAATGTAACAGCAACTTAAATCAGAATTAGAATTTTGTTGTAAATCAACATAAATTGGAAATTGTCAAAATAGATAATCAAAACTAACACTCATAATAATTTAGCAATTCAATTTTAGTACTCATTGCTTACCATAAAAGAGATAAAAAGAAAAAGTATAGAAATATGTTAGTAGAAAATGAGGCCGTGAAAGAAGTTAACAAAAATAGAAGTCGATTATTTATATCGAACGGACCAAAATAGAAAGACTCTCTATTTTTATGGGATGAATATATTCTTCTATTTATTTATATTTTGTGTTTCTTCAACACATTTAAGTCTTTGCTATCTTCGCACTCCCTCCGTTCGGAAATAGAAATCCCGTTTTTCTTTTGACGATCCTAACCAATTTAGATTCGAACTTGGAAATGGCAAATGGACAGAGCATTAAATGGACAAAGATTAGCAAAATAAGAAATAAGCCGAAAGCTTTGATAAATATTTGTGAATTACTGATTGTCACCAAAAAAGTTGGTTTAAAATCAGATTCTAAATTACTAAAAGAAATTTATCTTAAATTTGGAGTCCATATTACGAAGCAAAATATCGCAGATAAAAATCATAAAACAATTACTACAAAATATACAGTTATATAAATAAGTAATAATCCTAAAATTAGGAAAAAATTATACTCCTACTTTTTTTTGAAAAAAAAAGCTAAGGAAATTGACTACTCTTTTTGTTAATTTCTGAATTTTTACTATTTTGCTTCTTAGATTAAAAAAAAAAAAATCAGCCATATATAGAAATTTGATAAATTCGTAAGCAAATTACTTTCGCAAAAGTTGAATACTTTCAATTGCTCCTAATTTACAATACTGTCAAATTAACTTAGGAATAGATAGCCATTAAAATGTTCAAATTCATCCTAGTAGAATAAAATGGCCATCAAACAAGACAATTACAAATGAAAAGTTTGATGCCTATGTCAGCCTACCTAACTTGATACAAAAACAATCCTTCATTAGCATAGTTTCTTCGATAAAATGGTTTGAGCCTGCAATTTCCCAATAAATTGTCAAGAATTAAAAATACTAAGCATTACAGAGTGGGAAGAATAAAGTAAGTGAGATTAACAAGGTTGGTTTTTGTCCAACAGGTAACACGACGACTCAATTAACTTGGGACAGATAGAGTTTTATTTTACCTTCCGAAAAGGAAATATGACGGTTCTCCAACAGCACCTCCACGACTCGCTTCTTCTGCAACGAGAAATGAAACATGAAAAAATTTCCTATTTCCAATTCATACATGTACTTCACTGTAAAAATACCTACTGAGCAGTGTACCTTGATCGACTTTCACGCTTGATGTATGCTAAATTTTCGATCCCGTTGCAAAAAGTATCCGATCCAGGGGGAACCTCTCTATCCATGCTATCAACCACTGATTTCTGGGGAGTTTTGATTCCAATGCTTAAAGCATTTCCATCACTATTCCGGATGCTAGAAACCACCTCGTTGCCATGGCAGCACGTATGGAGGATTTGGGGCTCACGGTCAAGGGACCTTGTTTGCAGGTACCTATCCCTGGTCAGGAATGCTGTGGGGGTGTGAATCGAGTACTCTGAAGCACTGCTGCCGCATTCTGCACAGAAATGCGACTGGAGATACACTCTACGCGAGCAGCTGAACAAGTTGAGAGAGGGCTTCTTCAACTTCGAGGCGCTGTTTGCTAGATTAATTCTAAGCTCGACATTGTAGCCTAGGATACGTTGAAGCACGCCTGCAATCACTTTCCAAGACTTCTCAGCTCTAGAGACGTGATCAGGGTGATCAAACTCGAGATCAGCCACTGCCACACCTGAAATGCGTAGAGCATGAATAGGTACAATGTGGTGAGCCATCTTCGAACATTCCAATGTACAGACTAACTTGAGTAACTCCAAAATATGAGTCGAGTGGATCACGTTAAGATTACCTTGGATTAGACGAACGGACACCAACTTCCCTCGTTTTTGAAGGAAATTTTTGACAGAACTGGATTCGCATATTCTGGTGGCTCTAATCCAAATCAACTCCAAAGTTTCGACTTCATACTGAGAAGCATTTTCACATGAACTTGTCACAGGATGCTTCCAACATTCGTCAGTTGACATACGATGAGATTCGCCCTCTGCAAGAGCAAAAGATGACTATGCGTCTAATGTGAAAGAAAGACCAGTAAAGAGTAATTTCTTTTCCATATTTACCTTGAGCGTGCAATACTTTCGAGCTCAGTCTCGGAGCATCCTCATCGTGTGAAGCACCTGCTGAGCTGAGCTGCAGAAGAGCTACAGTGAGCCACATTGTCTGATTCTTCGACGTTCTCAATTGCTTATCTGTCTCGTAGAGTATCTTTAGCGCGTGTCTGAGTTGCTCTAGTTCAGCTCCGGCTATTCACATAAAAGAATTTACAATTACCGAAAGTACAAGATTTCTTCGTTTTGGTAATTACTCAACCGGTGGACATGAACATATTCTTTAACCGAAATTAGAGCCCTTAAACAAGTCATGCAGCAGGACATGGTCTATCTTTCGTCCACAAAACGCAACCTACATTTATTGTATGGTACAATCGAGCAAGATTTTTTTGCATTCACAACTCAAGCTAAAAAACGATAGGATATTCACAAAAGATTGACAGTAAATGAGGAAAAGCATGCTATTCATGTCGATCGTCATGCAAGTTGGCTAGTGAGGGAAGGAGGAAGAGTCGAAGAACATACATTTCTGAAGTCCGAAAAGCTTCCTATCAATCTCACCATCACATTTTCCAGCTAGAATGTCCGTTATGAGACTGGCCAATTGCGATATAAGTTGCAAAGGATCTATTCTAGAAGCTATCAACTCCCTGACCTTTTTTATTGTGTTTGAGGCATCAGAAGACAATGCTAAGTGAAGTAAATCGAGCAATTCAGCATCGGAGACGACTCCATTCTGCAACACAAGACATCGAGTTAGAACCTTATCGCGCATTAAAGCAGAAATGAGACAATAGTAAAACACTCACAACTTCGTAAACCAATGACATAGTGATCTTCTTTGCAAGCAGACTCAACTGGTCAAGCATCGTCTCTGCATCCCTGACTGATCCATTCGATTTACTCGCTACAAAATTCAAAGCATCCTCGTCAATTTCAACACCTTCTTCTTTACATATCAAGTGCAACCTGCTGGCAATGTCAGCAACTTTTACAATCTGAAAATTGTATCTCTGTGCCTTTGACACGATGCTGCTTGGTAGCTTGTCAAGATCCGGGGTGACTGCAATGAAAACCACATGTGGCAGAAGCTCCTCCATCTTGTCACCCAAAGCCACCCACGTTTCCCTTTGCAACAAGTGGCAGTCATCGACAATGTAGACCTTAAACCTCGAGAATATCGGTGGAACATCAACATTCTTAATAAGTGATCTGAAGCTACCCATCTTGTTGATTTCAACTAAATCAACTTCCTTCACATCACTACTCCTCCCCGAGAAGAACAGGACGCAATCCCGGCATAAGCCACACGGTTTTTCAATCCCAGGAGAGAGACAGTTTAATGCAGCCGCAAACACTCTAGCAGCAGATGTTTTTCCCGTTCCCCGTGGACCGTGAAAAAGATACAAAGAAGCTATCCTCCCACTAGAAACTGCACTCAAAAGAGATTTCACAACTACATTTTGCCCCACCAATTCTTTGAACGACTTCGGCATAAACTTCTGGCATAGGCTTCTAGGAGTTTCCAAACAAGAGTCGATTCCTACACGATTTTGCAGGCAGCCCATCCTCTCTTCCGTTAACAGGAGAGGCCGTTCTTCCAAATCAGCTAGGGGTTTTGGCTCTATAGGTTTTGAAGTTCCCGACCGGCAGTTTCTCATCCTCGACCCCATCATGCCCAAGTCTGCACTAGCATAAAACGGCACACCACCACTCAAGCCTTCCATCGAAGCATCACTTGCAGAATAACATGAGCTGACATCAGAACTCAAAGCATCACCAGCTCTAACTCTAGACAATCTATTATGCTTCCTATTCCAACTGCTACATTTTGATTTTCCACGACACACCTTATCCGCTTGCTTCAGTCTTCTCTTTGGTCGAGCACACAGACCCTTATTGCGAACATAGTCACCCATAGACCCAAGGGAGTCAGTTTGCAATACATCACCCCCGTTCTCCTTGCACTGCATTCTACTCTCTTCTTTCACACACATTGTTTCCTGGTTCCTCCAGTCAGGATCCAGCTCATGCTCACACAGACGTTTCTCCTCATCCTCCATGAACAATCTCGAGCTTTTCAACTCAAAATTGCTGTCATCATCGCTGTCTCCACTGCAGCCATTCTCAAATCCTAAGACAATTGCACCACTTGATTTTGTCTCCCAATTCAGATTGTCAACCAAAGCAGACAATCTGCTCATCGAGTTGGTGGATGGATCCCGGAGGGACCTCACTCGCCTAAGCGCAAACAACGTTCTTGAAATCGGTAAATCAATGGAATGCCGCCTCCCATCCATCAATGCAACAACAAGATCAAGTATCAACACAGGAACAGAGCATGTAACATTTGATTACTAATGAAGCACCAAATAAATTACAAACAACACCAGCCTGAAATTCAACCAAACAAAAAAAAGGGGTGAGCGAAAACTTAACTCTGTGTCCCCACACAAAAAAGGAAAATCCTCCAAAAGCATATTATGCCATTTAAAGGCTGAAATTTCAAACATAAATATCCAAACCTATGAACAAGCTGACCAGAAAAGGAGCTACAATCCAAAAACTAACCAAATATGCTTATTATCAACTCCTGCATTAGACATTGGAGTTTATTGGCGACAGGAAAAAGGAAAGAAGCGAAAAAAATGTGGTCCTTCAACTTTTTTCAACCTGAGATGGTAAAAAATGCATCTTTATTGCTTCTGCATTTTCATACACAAAATTCACCAAAAGGGTAGCAAAAGAAACAAATACAATCACCTTTCCTCAGAAGATAATGCTGCAAATGTCGATCACATCCATGATCCCCATTTTCACCTAAAAAATTCAATCACGCAAAAAATCTTGAATTCTGAAACCACATGCTACACTACTATTTATTCAACTAAAAAAAACTAAAATTGATAATATCAAGGTAAGTGAAAAACGACAACTCTTGAAAAAGGAAAACTTGGAAGAAAACAAGGAGTCTCAATACCTTCAAAATGACGAACAAACAGTCACAAAACGTTGTCGTATAGTCATTGAAGTCTGCAAGAGAAAATTCTCAAACGAGGGCGAGAATTCCGGAAGGCCCACAAGAAACAGATGGGAATTGTTTCACTATTTCTTGTGTTGTGCAGCTACGTCTGTGCATACTGCATAGCATACAGCTCGGAGCCTCCCAAAACAGCGTCAAGACATGTCCTTGGAGGTGGCGAAGCGGTAAAAAGCAGCAAGCGCAATAAATGAGAGGGTGAGATGTGCGTGACATGTCAATAAATGGCAGTAATTATCTTGGTTATTTACTCTGGTTGAGATGATATAAAGTGAAAGACTTTTTCATCAGAAAACGGGGGGGACTGGTAGAAATCTGACACCTTATATATTTCTATGCTGGTCCTGTTGAGGAGTTGTTTTCTCGGCAGAGTTTTTGCGCAGAGCTTTGCTGGTTTCGAGGGTTAGTATCGGAATTTCGTAGGCGATGGCTGGAGATGCGACGCTCGCCGGTGGAGCGTTGGGAAGACGCGCCGGTGATGATCTCAATAACTGCAGTAGTTTTTTAATTTTACATTGTTTATTAATTTTAAAGTGTTAATCTCCTTTTCGTCCTTAATTAATTAGACTGCAATATTTTGAAATTTTAATAAATAAAAGAAACAAAGTTATATAGTCAAAAATAAGGGTGAGCATTCAGGTTTCGGTTCGGTTTTTTGTCCAAACTTGAACCAAAGTCGAAAATCGAAAAACCAAAAATCGAACTTCAAAAACCGAACAAAACCGAAATTTTAAAAATAAACCGAAAAACCGAAAAAAATATGGAGTATACATTAATAGGCCGCCTTCGCCGCCTTGGTCCCTTGCGGCCGACGTCGTGCACCGGAAGAAGACCCCCCTGCATCATCGGTTGGCGTGCCCTCACGTGAGGTGTTGCCTTCGCCGCCATCACTAGACGAGTAGTGGCCACGCGCCGTGCGCTTCGTGCGTTTCGAGCCCGACTCGACACCGCCAGCCCACCTGTCAAGGTGGTGGACTTGCGACCAAACATCGACAAGCTTGAAATCTTTGCCGACGTCGTCTTTGAAGACCCGCAACGCCGCTCTCAGAATGTCGGCTCCACTGGCTCCGCTCTGATAATTCGCCTCTTCTCCCCTGTATATCGCGCAAAATTTTTTGACATCTTTGTCGCATCGGTCCCAATGACTGCGGAGCATCTTCACGTTGCGGGGAACGGTATTCGTCGGCCTTCGTGCGTTGTACACTACGGTGACTTTTAGCCAAAAACACTTGTGGGTTTGTTGATTCCCGACGATAGGATCGTACGAGACGCTGATCCAAGCGTCGTACAGAGCCAACGTCTCGGCTTGGCTGTATGCATGACGGCTGCCGTCTCCACCAGCCTCTACATCCGCTGCCTCCTCTTCCTCCTCGGCATTGACGCCGAGACTGAGGTTGATCCTGCCGGAGCCGGAGCCGGAGCCTCCACCAATTGGCCAGTCGGGCAAACTGCGTTCAGGCGCCAAAAAATTCTCCGGAATTTGGGATAATCCCGGCGATTGCCCGTACCTCTGGGGGGAGGGACGATAGTATGCATCCACATCAAAATGTGGTGTTTGGTACGCCGGCGGGGTGGTCGAGCCTTGGGTGCCCGGCGACGAACCGGGAGTACCCAAACAGTTGTACATGCTCGCCCAATCGTCGAACGAGTTCAAGTCGAACCCGACGGAGCGCCGCCTGCCGGAGCCGCCGCCGCTGGAGTTTCCATCGCCGGACATTTTTTCAACAATTTGAGAGTAGTGTTTGTGTGTAAAATGGAAGAGGAATGAGGAATGAGAGTAGTGTTTGTGTGTAAAATGGTGAATGGAGTATGGAGTATATTTATAGAAGAATAAAAAAAAAAAAAATTTGAAAATTATTTAAAATATAATTCGATTTTTCAGTTTTTCGTTTTTTTTTTCGCCCGAACCGAACCGAAAATCCGAAATTTTAGAATTTTAAAAACCGAACCGAATCGAATTTCGAAATTTCGGTTTGGTTCGGTTCGGATATTCGATTTTCGATTTTTTTTCACCCCTAGTCAAAATAAAGAAATTACATGAGTGAAGTAAATAAAAAAGTCAGAACTCACATAAATCATAATTGGCGACCGAATGTGTTGACATAGTTGTCTTGCTTTTGCCCTTGGATCGCTTATTATCCTCAATGTTGTTTGGACAGCACGTTGAGGATAATAAAAATAGGTATTTATGGTCGAAAGACGTCGCAGGTCCATTTTAACCCGTTATACTGATGCATTTTTATTAATACTGTAACAAAAACGACGAGACGCTGACTTTGTATGGAGGCGGTAGAAAATCCAAATGAAGAACTAGGATAAACAAAGAGAAAAGAAGACAGATTGGGTCGAGGAAATTTTAATAATAATATTTCTATAATAACTCTAATACTACATATTTGTATATGTATATAGAGACCTTGCGATTTTTAACCCTCTTTTGCAATATGGAAAAGAACCAATCAAAAAATTTAAAGATAAATTTATAATTTCGTTCTGTTCAATGTTTGAGATAAATTACGCTCTCTACTCCCTCTATCCCGAGTCATTTCTCTTTTAACAAAAAATTTCATCTTTTATTTTATTTTTCACCTACTTTATTCTCTCTTTACTTCTCTATTTCTCTCTCTCTCTCTCTCTCTTTCTCGTACTTTACTCTCTTTACTTTAGCTATTTAATACGAGTATTAATTTTTTAAAGCCTATGCCCAAAAGAAATGATTCGTTTATCTCATGACGGAAGGATTAAATAAAGATAGTGCAGATTTATTAGTGCAGCAAGTATGGGCCTATCGGTGTTGGGCTTTAAGTCATGGTGGCTGGGCTTATCGAGGCCGTGATTGGGCTTGGAGGTAGAGTGGGAGATGGATCCACAGTTTTTAACACTAATTCACACACAAAGAGCATTAATATTTTATTTATCGCTCTTTAGTAAGTGCGTAGTAATTTTTTTTCCGATATTTGCAATTGGACTATATTTACTCGGTATAGCATTATTTCGGACTTTTTATGATTTTTTAATGGTCCAGGAGTAGTTTGTCAAAGACATTCTTCTTGTTGTCTACTTTATTAATGTGATTAGTGAAAGAAGATACTCCGGAAGTTTAATTTTTGCACATGAAATTATAATTTGGGAATTCAAAAAAATTAATAAAAGTTTTATTTTTGAATTAGAATATGAGTGGCCTTCTTAATTTGATTTTGTCTTTGGTGGTTCTGGTAAGTAGCAAATAAAACAGTTTACTTTAAAAGGAGAATTAAAAAAGAAATTCACAAAATGAATTAGAGCATCCGCATCGCGTCTCGATGCGGGCTCTATCTCGTCTCGAAGAGACGAGACCGCATCGAGACGGCGATGCGGCCTCCATCTCGTCGCGTGTCGAGCGCGGAAGAGGCCGGCTTCGAGACAGCTCGCCACGCGCCTTGGCGACGTGGTGTGCTCCGGTTCGTGCGTGACGCCCACTCGCCGGTCCGCGAGTGGGCGTCGTTTATATCCGTTTAAAATGTTTTTTTTTGTTTTTTTTAAATCAGGGAAATTCCAAAATAAAATAAATTAAAATATTGTAATTTTTAATTTTTGTATTTTTCAATATTGTAGTAAAAATTGAAAATTAAAAAATTAAAATTAAAATTAAAAATACTCCATAGGATTTCAATTATGTATTTTTCGTATTATTGGATGTTGTAATTTTTGTGGTTTTTAATGATTTAATGAATTATTAGTATTAATTTAATATTTCAATGAAATATTAATTGAATTTGTTGGAAATAAAAATAAAAAATAAAATTGAATGAATAGTTAAAGGATTAGATGGTTAAGAGATGGAGGGATGCAGTCTCTTAATTAAGAGATGAGGTGAAAAAGTACAGTAGGGTCCACGAATAGTGAAGAGATGAGACGATTAAGAGACGAATAAGAGACAGAGATGCAGATGACCTTATTTCCCGAAAACCAAAACATTAACGAAGACCCTGTCGGGACAGGGATCCGTTATGATTAATCGTTTTTATTGAACAAAAAAATAATCCCTCTCAAATGTTTTTATGAAATCGTAAAATATACTACACTACTACAAATGTAAATTGATTAAAATCACATAATTAAATCACGCACCCCTAAAATCAACTAATTACGAACAATATTATCATAATTTTGTAGAATTTTATATACTTCAATTTTTACCTTATTCTAATAAAAGCATATAAATAGATTGATTTGATAAAATAACCTACAAACCGAAATACGTAAATGCATTAAAAGCATAGTACTCACTACTCCGTATTAAGTTTGTCGAATACATTAAATGTACTGCATTAAAATACATATCATATGTTAACTAAAATATTTAAATAAAAGTATATACATTAAATGACCTTGGAAATACATATGTAAATTCGTAAATACATTAAATGACCTTGGAATTTAAATAGTCATAGAGAATATATAATGATCATTTTGGGTATCAGTGGCAGAAAATAAAAGTACAAAGAAGATAGTCAAACAGATTATTATATACGCAAAGAGACAAAAGAGAAGAAACAATGATATAAACTTTTTACCATGTAGTTAATTATTTTAATACAGTAATGCAATGTTATTAGAGTGTCTCCAATAGAATAGAAGAGCCGCGGCGGCGCCGTGGCATGCTATAGCTAGGGACGAGGGCGCCGCGGCGGGGTGGGGAGGAAGGGGCGGTGGGGTCCTGGGCGCGGCGACGACCGCGGTGGTGTTCGACTCCAATTTTTGATTTTTTTTTTAATTTTTAAAATTTGTATCTTAAAATTATATATTCCCAAATTATTTTTTTTCATTACATTTCATTCTATTTATTTTGTTCAATTAATTTTGTTCCAATCCAATTTTAAAATATACCAACAATTGATAAAGTAATACTCTCCGATCCCATGTTTCTTGAGTCGTATTTTTTTGGGTTGTCCCAAGTTACTTGAGTCATTTCTCTTTTTATCTAAAAACAAAATATCTAATCATACATACTGTTGGGTCTCGGTGGCGCACACCCAAACTCCACATTGGTATGATATTGTCCGCTTTGGGTAAAGCCATCACGGTTTTGTTCTTGGGGTACTCCCCAAAAGGCCTCATACTAATGGAGTAGGGGTAGCCCATTTATATACTTGCAAGTGTTGTTCATTCTCCGATGTGGGATATGGTTTGCTCCCTTTCAATCCTTCCCTCAAACCAAGACCACCAGACCACAAACCACATGCCTACCCCATGTTACAGGTCATCATGTCACCACAGGTCTTGGTCGAGACCGTCACATCGGAGAACTTGCAAGCGCAACCACCGAACCTCGAGCCACACAGGCCCAGCCCTGAACCAGGGCTCTGATACCACTGTTGGGTCTCGGTGGTGCACACCCAAACTCCACATTAGTATGATATTGTCCGCTTTGGGCAAAGCCCTCACGGTTTTGCTCTCGGGGTACTCCCCAAAAGGCCTCATACTAATGGAGTAGGGGTAGCCCATTTATATACTTGCAAGTCTTGTTCATTCTCCGATGTGGGATATGGTTTGCTCCCTTTCACATACTTTATTCTTTCTTTTACTTTACTCTCTCTTCTCTCTATTAAGTATTTTATTCTCTCATCTACTTTATTTAACTCATTAAAAACAACTTTCTTAAATCATGTGCCGAAACACCTCAAGTAACATGGGATGGAGAGAGTATGATTTGTGGCTGTGACGTGATCACTATTGGGCTAGAAGAGTTTTTGTGGCTGTGGAAGAGTTTTTGTAGCTGTGCCTTGGCGGGATCATGATTGTGCCACTCTATTGTGGACACTCTTACGGTTGAGAGCTGTGAGCATAGTTGTCGCTGCCGAATCCTTCTATATTTTTTTAACATAATAAATTACGAGTGAAATGAAGTTATTGAAATGTGGAGCCTATTACTCCCTCAGTCCTGGATAATTCGTCCCGGTTTTCAATCTCGGTCTGTCCCACATAATTTGTCTCATTTCACTTTTACCATTTCTGGTAGTGGACCCCATATTCCACTAACTCATTCATACTCACATTTTATTATAAAACTAATATATAAAGATAGGATCCACATTCCACTAACTTTTTCAACCCACTTTTCATTACAATTCTTAAACCTCGTATCCGGTCAAAGTGACCCGAATTATCCAGGACGGATGGAGTAATATTATATAATATTTTAACTGGGACTTCTAGTGTGAGATAGAATAAAGTGAAAAATCAGAACTCCTAAAGTGGGACGGGTGAAATATTTAATATACAATATTATCCACAATTATTATAATCATAACATAATCCAAAGTTAGCGAAAACGAAAAATAAAGTGCAATTATTTATGCTTCTTGTTTCAACACTTAAAACTGAACTTGCACATATGTGCTTGTGTTTGTTAATTTTAATGAAAACTAATGGATAGATAAACAGATATAGGAGGTTCACACGTAACACTCACTCACTAAAGGTAGTCACAATCTATAACCCCATTTATTCAAGGTTGAAAGCTCTTCTAATAATTTTATTAACATGGCTCATGTCTATGCATTTTATTGATACTATTGCTTAACCTCCATACCATGGCCCTTCATGTTACTTTTGTCCCCAAAAATAAATGTAATGGCCAAGGAAGCCTCTATCAACACTTAATTTGTTTCTTTAAATTATACAAATAGTTAGAAATGACAAAAAGTTCTGCTTTTGCAATGTTGTTTATTGTAACTTGGGGAAAATTCTAGCAATTTTTGTGTGGCTCTAATTCAAGGAATTTCAGATCCAATCAAATCCAGTATTCATGCATATTTATGCGATCAATTTATAAATAATGTAGGATTTTATAAATGACCTATATAATTCTAAAGAAAATGTTGATAAATTGTCTAAAATATGCGGTATATTGTACAAATATACACAAATACATTAGTTTTGGCTCTAAATATTGTAGCATGTCTAAATTATTCGGTACAAATATACACAAGTAGCATTAGTTATGGCCTTATGGGGTATATCATTTATGATTTTTTTTCAAGAATATGCTAGAAAACGACTTAGTATTTAGTAGCTTAGATCAACCAATATAAAGGTAGCATTTATAAATTATCATTATTGAGAGGTCGTCGATTTGTCTTTTCAATCTACTTTTGGATAATAATAATCGAAAAAAAAAATCAATTGGATTTATTTAATATTTTTAAATGTCTTGTATATATGAAATTATTGAAATTGATAGTACTTTGAAAGCGAGGACGTATATTAATTAAATTGAAAATTAAATAAATATTAATGGTAAGAGTATAATATAGCTAGGAAATGCATATATACCTATAGGCTATAGCCACTTGAATTACAATATATACTATTAAGAATGGATAATGGAAAATCTACGTCAGAAGAAACTAAATAACTTATTCATCTTCAGTTAAAATATTTTATACTAGTATAGATATAAATTTGCTATTTACTCCCTCCATTCTATTTTGGTCATCCCATAAAATTAATAATCAATTTCTATTTTTTATAACTTTTACTTCTCTAGTTAGGTGATTCTTATATTTTATTGATAATATTTAATTTATTTTTTCTTTGTGTTTCTCTTATATTTTACTAATATTTGTATATTAAAATCCGTAATATTCTAATATTTTTATTATTTTTCTAAGACAAGAGTATTATTTCTATAGATTGGGTGGTGACATTTTTGACAATGATTCTTGGAGCCAAAACATGTGCTGATGCCTGTTGCATGTCCGCCAATATTCGGGCTCTATATGCATTTATGTCACAACCGTAAAAAATTAATTATATTACTATTGTTTTGGCAAACCAAGTTAAATTAGAAAATAGCTAGACATTTAACTTGCGAATTTACCAGCTCACCTCCAAATTTATCTTTGAAGATGCAGATTCCAATATTGATCACTTATGTATTCTATCATAGATTTGTTTTTCTCTCTATTATATTAATATATATTCTATAATATCGTTAGTCTATTTGGTTTTGTGGAGTATTAGTCTATGCCACTTGAATTCAACGATTTTTGAGTTGACAATTAGACATCTATTCAACATCGAAACTAAAAATTAATTAAGATGTTTTTTCATTGTCTTAATTGATCTCAATTGTTGTCAATTGTTGCAGTTTGACATCTGAAAAATGAGCATGTTAGTCGAAGACTTTTATCAATCTTATTAAACAAACCTTAACACTCATTTGTGGTGTTAATTATTCCATCCATCACTTATCGAATGCCCTCGTTCATTCCGTTCGTTTGTGGTGTTAATTATTCCATCCACGACTTATCGAGTGCCTCATTCATTCCGTTTGCGACGTGCTGTGGACTCATGCCTCTGCTCACCCTGACATTTGTGCTGAATCCATAAATTTATATTGCCAAAATTGTGAAGGATTTGTAAATTGAAATAGTCACAAATTGTTTCTTTCTTAATATTTGAAAATAAGTTTTTGTGAAGTTTTTACCTTAAAAAGAAAAATATAGCCATGGCCCGTTGCACTAGCTAGTACAATCAACGACGCACTAACTACCAAGTACCAA
Organism: Salvia hispanica; assembly: GCF_023119035.1. Lineage (NCBI taxonomy): Eukaryota > Viridiplantae > Streptophyta > Magnoliopsida > Lamiales > Lamiaceae > Salvia > Salvia hispanica. The sequence continues at coordinate 18,480,207 of NC_062968.1, forward strand.
CATATGCACAGTATTCTTTTATTTTATATTTTTAATTTTAATATCCCACTATTATTTAAAAACAATTGTTTGATATACATAGTTATATTATGATGAATCCCACACCAGCAATGACCTACACGTGTCCAGCTTTATCCCCTTTATAATCCCCATTCAACTCTCACTCTTATTCACAACTACTCTATTTCTTCACTCTCAAGGAAATGGCACTCTCTTCACTAATCCAATCACCACTTATCCTAATATCATTTTTATTATTCACATCACTCATTGCCGCCATGCCAACCCTACAAGACCCTGAGCTTGTAGTCCAAGAAGTACATAGGTATGTACAACCAAGATTGCACTTAGTACTAGTGAATAATCATTTTCTTATATTTTAAATTTAACTTGTTGCATTTGACGGATATATTCATTGCTAGTATCATTATTCTATTCATAAGTAGTTGTTGATAATATTTTTTAACCTTATTTAAATGTATAGGAAATTAAATGCTTCTAGAAGAAAGTTGGGATTCTTATCATGCAACACGGGTAACCCAATCGATGATTGCTGGCGGTGCGACTCCAACTGGGAGCAGAATCGCCAGAAGCTAGCCGACTGTGCCATAGGTTTTGGTAAGAACGCCATCGGAGGCAGGGATGGCAAGATATACATTGTGACGGACTCAAAAGACGATGATCCCGTGAACCCTAAGCCAGGGACGCTCCGCCATGCTGTGATCCAAGACGAGCCATTGTGGATCATATTCGAGCGTGACATGGTCATTCAATTGAAGGAGGAATTGATCATGAACTCATTTAAGACCATTGATGGAAGGGGCGCTAGTGTGCACATTGCAAACGGTCCATGCATCACCATACAATATGTGACCAACATCATCATCCATGGTGTTCACATACATGATTGTAAGCAAGGCGGGAACACTAAGGTGCGGGACTCCCCAGAGCACTTCGGGTGGAGGACCTTATCCGACGGTGATGGGGTGTCGATCTTTGGCGGGAGCCACGTGTGGGTTGATCATTGTTCCTTGTCTAACTGCAATGATGGGCTCATTGACGCAATCCATGGGTCCACGGGTATTACAATCTCTAATAATTATATGACTCATCATAATAAGGTCATGCTTTTAGGGCATAGTGATACATATCTCCAAGATAAGGGCATGCAAGTCACCATTGCATTCAATCACTTTGGAGAGGGGCTTGTACAAAGAATGCCAAGGTAATTAATTCAATTGTTATTTATTCATTTTTTTTTATCATACTATAAAAAGAAATTTAAGTTTGCGTCACTATCGATTGCATCTGAGATTTTTAATCTCGGATATTAACTACTCTACCATGCTACAGATTATATGTAAGAAAGACAATATCTAGGGGACATGAAATTTAATTATGGTTACATATATTGTTGCATGCAGATGTAGACATGGCTACTTCCATGTGGTGAACAATGACTACACTCATTGGGAGATGTATGCTATTGGAGGGAGTGCTGACCCCACAATTAATAGCCAAGGCAATAGATTTCTTGCCCCTAACGACAGATTTAACAAACAGGTTGAATATGTATACTTTATTAATTATACTGCAAATTTAATAATTATATCATAAAATGTGCAGGATTATATTATGTTTCACCTGGTTTTATGTTACAAAGTTTTAATAGATATTTAATTAACATGTACTAATAGGTTACAAAACACGAGGATGCACCCGAAAGCCAGTGGAAGAACTGGAATTGGAGATCGGAGGGAGACCTAATGCTAAATGGTGCATTTTTTGTAGCTTCGGGTGTGGGGGCCTCGTCGAGTTATGCTAAGGCGTCAAGCTTAGGTGCTCGGCCATCAAGCCTAGTGGGACCCATCACCTCTGGTTCCGGTGCTCTCGTGTGCCGGAAGGGCTCTCGCTGCTAAAAGTGTGTGCATATATATCTATATAAATATGAATATGTAGTATATTTATGCACAAACTCACTTTTACATGCAATGTGGGAGTGCGGCACAAGAAGACTGGATGTGGATTGAAGAACACCACATATTTGATTGGTCTTCCACTTTTTTTTTGTTTTAAATTTGAAATGTATCTACAATAAAAGCAAGTAATGCATTGTTGATGTACATATAAGAATTGGAATGTATATTATGTCTCTCTTTTGATGAAAAATCCTAATTAAATATGTTTCTTTTTTCGGGAAATCATTTTGTTAATATATTATAGTATATCATGTTTATGTCTAGCTATTTGATTTGAAAATTGAAGCATGGTATGCATATCAATAGCGACCATAAGTTTCTTCTCGTGGTAAAGGCAAATATACTTGAATATAAAACTTGAAAGTCCAATGGAATTCGTAATAAATTAAAACTAATTTGGTAACAAATTAAGTGCTAAAATGTAAGAATATATGGATTTATTTATCCAGTATTCTTCTTGTTTGATTGAAACTTCTTTAAATAAATGAGAAAAACTTAAGTTGTTTTATGATCTCAGTACCGACACTGAATTTATTTTGAAATTGTAATTTAGTTAAGAAAGGTTCATTTTTAGATAAGGCACTATAAATGTCGACTGAAATTAAGTATCTGTGACATTTTGGAAGAATATTCGGGCTTTGTTAGGAAAAATTAAGCAAAGGCACATGGTTTCTTTTTTTGTGGGGCTGCTTTTATTCATTATAGCTTCAATAAAGCTTTGACAAATTACTGTGTATCTTAAATTCAAGACGCTTTCTAGCTTTTAAAGACATTAATTGACTTACCTAATTATCAGGCATTAATTGAGTTTCTATTGAATCAAATTCATTTATTTTAGCTAGCTACCTACAATCTCTATTCTCGGTTTTAATTTAGTAGTAGTACCTACTCAAAGTCCGACAAAATATAATGTATTAGGAGTATTTATTTACTACTCCTCCGGTGTATCTTTATTCATATTAATATTTTTATTAAGCATACAGAATTTACCAAATGTACTTTAACAATTATCATCAATATATATAGATGTAATTAATGCTTGTTTATATAATTAACGCAGTGCCGTTGTCTGCATGCATGGCATGGACATTTAATGTTCCTTTTTAGAGTTTAATTATACTATAGTTCTAATTTTTATACTTGTGTTCTACTTATAAATCAATAAGCTCCAATTTTGCAGGAATAAAATCTAATTTATCCCTAATTATCATTTATTATATCTAATTATTGCGGACGTATGCATTGATTTTTTATTTTTTTTTTGTGTTGAATTAAAGCAGTTCAAACTTCAAACTAATTAATTCCACCACTTTGTACGATTTTGTACCAAAATAATGCAATTTTAGCGCTTAAATATTTCTCCACTAGTCCAACCATTCACAAAATTCACCAATTCAATATTTAGGTACGAGTGGAATAAATGGACATATATTGGCCCATTTACGTGTGGGCTCTGATGTTGGATAATTCTATGAATAAAATCCATCATGACTATTTAATGGGCCTTTATCAAATCACTAAAAACTCTACAAATTTGCCTAACGTGAATGAGATTGATTAATAGGCTCAAGAAGCCACCAATTTGTTAATTGTTATACCCTCGTTATTGATTCTAGCTTAAGAATAACAGTTAAAATAATGCATTCTTACATATCTATACAATATATAAAAAAGGAGTTTTAGAAAAATTTACAAGATCGTCATTTTATTTAAAAAATTATATTAAATTAAATATATATAATTTAACGGTCATTAAATGTATGATTAAGTGTAGTGAGTGGGATGTTTTACAATTTCACATGTGATTAAGTTGGGTGAGTGGGAGGCTTTACTCACCGAAATAGATCAGGGTATTAAAACGATCATCGTAGTGCAAAGTATAAGATGAGACCCATGAAAATACACAATCGAACAATTCATACCACATGCATTCGATGAAAGGACAAAAAATATTTTTATTCGGAATTCTAATCAAACGTTTAAACCAAATTTAAATGACATAGTAAAACCTCCCACTCACTGCACTTAATCACACGTGACATGGTAAATTAAACCTCTCACTCACTCCACTTAATCACACGTTTAATGATAAGAATATGTATGAACCTGATGGGGGTCAAATAGGAGCATGCAAAATGCAGCAACTGGTCCAATGGAAGGATCTAAAGAGGGAGACTAGGATGATTGTTCACTTGCAACAACAAACAGTCTTGAATAAGCTCCAACATACTGCACTCTTGATCTAAGGGAAGATGCAAACCATGATTTCTCTCTTTGCTACATTACCATTTCACATGTACACATCAACTCTCTTGATTTTCTAAAGCAAAATACAACTGTACTACACCTATTTTGCACATAGAATTTAAATTATAGATTTATAGGAATGTCCCCAAGATGACATCCACCACTCCACTAATCCCAAACTGTCCCCATGATTAGCCCTCTTACTAATAAAATGTTGAGATAAGGTCCCTTGTTTAATTTTTTTTTCATTAATATTACAAAAATTTCATAATGATAATCTTGTGAATATTCCTAAAACTCCTCAATGATAGATTGTATAGATAGATTGCGTAATTGCAAAGGTTTTTATTTTAAAATACGGAGATAATAGTACATATTTATACAAATCATTAGTAAATTTTAAGCCTTCAAGTTTTCAAGCTCGAATTGAACCACCGCACTTCAAATATAGACGACCTTCAACAAATACGATTAAATTGAACTCATACTTTCCGGCAAAATGGAGCTGCATTCAACTCCTCCGGTCCACGGCGGCGCTACTCGAGTCATTTTTTAAATCTTGATGGCTTAGCTCAGCGGTTTTTCTTCTACGCATAAATACGACTACTATTTTCTACTACTACGTTCAGTCCCGGCTTACCCATTTGCATGCAATTACTACTAAATAATTGCCATGTTGAATTTGTTAAACAATCTTTTCTGGAAGGACATACTCCTATTTTATTGTCACCTTTTGAGAGCACTGAGCTGAAAATGCTAAAATAAGGTTTTATCTTTCGTCGTTGTTTCCCTTCAGTTCCTTTGATGGCCGTGGGAAAATGGCTGGCCTTTCTCTGCTTTTTCCTCACTTGGTTTATCCTAAGATTATATTTTGGAAAGTGGGGTTGATTTAGCTTCTTGGCATATATGTGTGAAAATAATTGTTGAATTCTTACTTCATTTGTTGGCTCTTTGTTACTTGTTTGTGTGAATTTTAATTGGTGGGGATGTGTATTGCTTTGGATAGTATCCGACAAAGGTAATCTATGCTCCCCCCTCTCTTGCTCTCTCTTATGTTGCGATTTGTTGGATGGTTGTGAAATTCTTGCTCACAGATTTTTCATTAACTGAAAAGTTACTGCATTTGTTGCTGTTCTTTTTTAACTATTGTGTGTCAATTTTGATTGGGAGGTCTATTTCTTTGAAAAGTCTCTAGGAAAGGTAATATATTCTCTTCTGTCATGTTGCTATTTGTGGATGGAATTTGTTGATTTTGGGAAAGATTGATGGAGAATTAGAAAACAGAAAGGAAAGAATAAGAGTAATTTCTGTTTGCAGGTGTATTTGAAGCAATGGATGCTTCATCGAGAGATGAAGCACCTATGCTGCCAGCTACATATTTACAGTCTGATAATGGTGGCTCCTCTACAAGAAGGGGGATTTCTAGTAGGACGAGGAGCGTGTCAATGCCTTTCGCTACGGAGTCTCCACATCCATCCGAACACCAGCAAAATCTAGTTTGTTTCACTGGCCCTTTGAGGACTGCGAAGCAAAATTCTCAAGTACAGATGAGTGGTCCATTATATCCTAACCGGAACAACGAGCTCATCTTTAGGCCTCCTCAGACAGCTGCTGAGCCTGAGAATCAGGCCAGGAATGATGATGGGGACTACGTGGGGAAGAATGAGAACCTCTTGAGCTCTGGGCAGCTCGGAAAGTGCAGTGATCCCTACTGCACAGCTTGTTCCATCTATTATGGGCAGCAGAATCTGTCAAGGACCACAGAGATGTTTGATGCTGAGGTATTACTGTTTATTGCATTCATGGCCTTTTTGTATTTATCAGTTTGTGGAGAGTATATGTGAATGCTTGATTTATGAGGGTGTTAGTAATGATTGAGTGGTGAGTGATGAATTTACAGAGATGTCTGCATCAGAATAGATTGGGAAATTGTATTAAATATTCAAATTAGATGCCAAATCTTTTAATATAGTGTCATTTTTTGTATCTTGGCACAGTTTTAGTTTTTAACAATTCTTTTATTGAATTGTGTTATTGAAGCCAATGATTTCCTTGCTTACGTGACTTCATTTTAGCTTTGAAATGACTAAAACAAAGAGATATGTCTTGTGCTGCTGTGTTTGCTCACATCCCCTTCAGTTATGGCGCTTCAATGCGATCTCAGTACGGGATTGGTACTGAGATTGTTCCAATCATTATTTTTGTTTGGAGTAGATTTATTTTTGTAAAATGTTTTTCTTGGCATTTCTTTCGGTAGCAAACTACTAAGTCTTATAAATTTTGCGTTCTTCATGATGTTCAAAAAGTCTCATTTATGAGTTTTGGTGTTTTCGTGGAAAATTTGTTGATATTTTCTACTTGCTTTATCTATTTCTGCTAACAAGTTCAGGCATTGCCCTCATAGTGTGTGACCCTTTTTTGCAGTATCGCAATATGCTCTATGGCGATGCACAAAGTTGGGCAAAGAGAATTCGTTCGTGTTTTCTTTCTTACATTCCTGGGGTTATTGATCCTCATGCAAAACTCGTTCAATGGTGGAAAAAGTTCTTTGTTATCTGTTGCATTGTTGCGTCATTTCTCGATCCATTTTTCTTTTTCCTATTTTTTGTGCGCAAGGTATGCTTCTTTTTTTGTGGTTGTGGTCTCCTTGTCAATACTATCACCCCTATATGTTTTACGTAATACTATAAATTTTATTAAATGTTTTATGTATGATTAAAGAATGTGAACAAACTCAGTTGCAATTGGCTTGATTTGACCATTGTCCGGCAGGATTACAACTGCGTCGAATTAATTTGGCCTAAGACACGAGAATTTCTCATCTTGAGGACCATTATCGACTGCGTTTATTTCATGCATATCCTCCTTCAGGTATAAGTCTCACTGTCACATTGCGTAGAAGCATTTCCTCTTGCCTTTTCTTATGCAGAAAAAGGTGTCTTTCATTTTGAGTGGTACTTATATAATGCATGTAATAATTTTTTATCTTTCCCTCATTTTAGAATAAGCCAGTTGTCCATCTAAAAGCTGAATAGCTGAAGTAGGATTGGTATTCGAACAATTACATCGACTGTTACAAAAATGGGCACTTGCTTCTACCTTTAGTATGATCCATGCACACATATGATCGAAATTGCGCTTCAATGTGATTTCTGGTGCTTTTTTCTCAGCATGTTTTACTAGTGAAGGTGCGTTGTCACTTTGCAGTTCAGGCTAGCTTATGTTGCTCCTGAAACGAGAGTTGCAGGGTCTGGCGATTTAGTTGATGATCCTAAGATGATAGCCTGGAATTATTTCACGACATACTTTCTTGTTGATCTAGTTGTCGTACTTCCCATGCCACAGGTGTGTCTCTACATCTATGCTGGATTTTTACCTTTTCTTCCATCATCTTACATTATTGAACGGAGAATGTCTTCTATTTTTCTCGTATCCACGAATTACATGTACTACTTTGCAAGCACCTCTCAAGCTTGATGTCTACTAAAATCGACTCATCTGTTTTCCTGTAGATTATATTAATATTTGTCTTACCACACTCTGACTTGTCACCTGGAATTGGAATTTTAAAATTTGTCCTTCCATTGGCAATTCTCGTTCAGTATATACCAAGGCTGTGCAGATTCTTACCTTTGGTTGCTGGTTTTTCCCCAACTGGCTTCATTTTTGAGTCAGACTGGGCAAATTTCCTCATGAATCTTCTCACGTACATTTTAGCGAGCCATGTGGTTGGCTCATGCTGGTATTTTCTTAGCATACAGGTTCGTTCTTGCATATCAGAGCGCTATCCCTCATTCTGGAAACATTTCCCACCTGATATCTGTTGATTTACTAGCGCAGAGGGTCAATAAATGCTTTGAAGATGCATGCCATGGCGGGAACAAAACCAGTAACTGTACAAAATTCATCAGCTGTAATCATGGATATGAGAAGAGGTTTACACCCATGCCGGACTGGAATGACTGGAAAAATAATGAAAATGCAAGTGTTTGTTTTATGAAAGACAGTTTTGACTTCGGGATATTTGAAGCTGCTGTCAATCTGACCACCCACAGGGAAATTTTTGATAGATACTTGTATTCACTGTTTTGGGGGTTCCAGGTAACTTAGTTATACACGTTTTTTGGTTAATGCCGTTTATTCTTTAATAATCTGACTTCACGGTCAATACAAATCCGTGTTGTGATTGTTTATGAAGCAAATTAGTACGCTAGCTGGGAATCAGGAGCCGAGCTACATGCCTCTCGAAGTAGTTTTCACCATGATCATAATAGGGATAGGTCTGCTGCTTTTCGCTCTTCTGATTGGGAATATACAGACCATTCTGCAGGAACTTGGACGCAGGTGCACACTCGACTGAATGACATGATAATTGTATATATACTGGATTTTGTATCTCTATTTTCTAGTTTCCCAGTCACTTTATGTTTAAGTGGAGTTAATCACTTCCCAGCTAGTTTCTTTCAAGTGCTCGTAAATGAAAAATCTTTGGGACTTAGTAATGACATTATTTTTATTCCTTCAGGAGGTTAGAAAAGTCTTTAAGAGGCCGCGAAGTTGAACAATGGATGAACCATCTTCGCTTACCTGATAATCTTCGAAGGTTCCATACTCTTTATCTTTCTTTCTTATGATCATTGCTGATTGTTTCATTTCTTTGGTTTTTTACCCTTCCTAATTTACCTTTTAGTCTCATGTTTATTGCAAGTGTGAACATCATATTTTCCGAGTTGCATTAGCAGTAGGTTACATCAGGGTTTCTTAAGTGTATATTGAACAACTTGACAAATAGCTTCTTATTATTCCAATTATGAAATCACAATAGGAGTTAGAAACTATATGTATGACCTAATTGACCAGATGTGTATGTTTTTGTTCCCTCGCAGTCAAGTCCGAGCTGCAGAACGCTTCAACTGGGCAACAGGTAGGGGTTTAAACAAAGACGCGATGATAGAAAACTTCCCAGAGGACCTTCAACGAAATATTAGGCGCCATCTCTTTAAGTTAGTCAAGAAAGTAAATTCTCAACACCTTAACTACATATTTAACAGATATTTCTTAGTTATCATTGATATGATACGCCATTTACAGCTACGGATTTTTCAACTTCTCGATGAACCTGTCATTGATGCTATACAAGAGAAGCTGAAGACAAAATCCTACATCACAGGCAGTGAGATACTATATCCGGGTGGTCTAGTTGATAAAATAGTATTTATAATTCGTGGAAAGATGAAGAGCACGGGAGAAGATGGCAACGGTTCTATCCTGTCTGAAGGCGATGTTTGCGGAGAAGAACTACTTACCTGGTGCCTCGAACATTCTTCTGTTAGTAAAGGTAAAAACTCAAATCACCCACTTTTTTTGTAGCACCCATTTTCCACTTATATTTCACTCATAATAAGCCGTGTTTGTTTATTCATAATCTTCAGATGGAACGAGTACTAGATTAACACGACCCAGGCTGTTGAGCAACAGGCAGATAACTTGCTTAACAAACGTCGAAGCCTTTGTATTACGAGCTGCTGATTTTGAAGAAGTGGTGGGTCTCTTCACAAGATACTTGAAGAATCCACGCATTCAGAGCGCCATAAGGTAACTTTTATTTGTAGCCATTCCAAGAAAAAGCCTAAAAGTGGGTCTATAAATGAATGGAGGAATAAACAAGCCTTCTGATTCTGATCTCAGTATGAAAAGAGATTTCTTTCTTGAAAGTGAAAAACTGACAAAGAAATCACCAACTATAACCCATTTTGCAATTCCAACGCTACTTTCAAAAGGTTATTCCTCTAGCTTTAGCTCCACAGCTATAGAAGCTCAAGCATAAGGTCGTGGAAACTCTAAACGACCTAAGCTTGAGCCATATATATAAGTTCAATAGTTCTCGTCTTGCATTCAAGGGGGCCTGTACGCAAGTTGTCCGGGAGTCGATAACATATTGGAGTCGAATGGAAATACAGTTTAAAGGCACATCACATAGTGCTTCTTGTGTCCTTCAATATCTCCCATAAATTCAACTGCTTATTCTCTTGTTGCAGGTATGCATCACGTTATTGGCGAGCACGCGCAGCTAGACAAATCCAAATAGCGTGGAGACACAGAAGGAAGCAAACAAATCAAGTTGATTCAAGTCGAGTAAGTTCCTCAAGGTGACCGCACAACTTGCAATCTCGGTGACTCGCTTTATTTACTACAAAAACTACCCGCGAGTGTATGAGATTATTGCACTGATGAGTAGGAGTATTGTATCCCACGGAGACTAAATGTATCAACTTAACTACCATAAGCCAATTTCAACTACTCTAGACAATCAAAAATGAGTTTTTGGTTCTATTTCTACTAAACACATGCAACTAGATTAAAATAAATAAACAAGAACAAATGAACAATTATGAGATGTGGTAATGTGGAGAAATGTTGAATTCAAGGATTCGATGTGCAATTCCAAGCTCTTGTCCAATTAATTCTTATTATCTTTAGATGTCTCTAGAATTATCTAGGATTATTAAGTCAATCGCTTAACTAGATTAAGTGAAATTTCAGAATATGAGTTTCAATTTGACTCTTTGAAATACTATGAGATTGAGGCATGCAAATTTTTTTAAGGGATTTTTGCTTTTTTATTCTTTTTCTCTTCTTCTTTTATTTATTTATCTTTTACTAATAATTTATCAATTGACAAAATTATCCATTTAAATTTAGACCTAATAAATGCTGAAAACAATCATGCATATATATGTTACTGCGTTCCAACGATTTTGAAAGGTCAACGAAGTAAACCCCCTCCCGAAGTGATAAATTCGTTAGGTGTTATGGTACGGTGCTAGAGTAAGCTAAGTCTTAACTAATATGATTTGATTCTCATATAATCTATACTATTACTTCCTCCGTCCCACAATAATTGTCACTCTTTTCTATTTCGGTCTGTCCCACAATAATTGTCACACTTTATTTTTAGTATAAATGGTAAGTATGTCTCAAATTCATTAACTCACATTTTATTATAAAACCACTATAAAAAAGTGAATCTCATATTTCACTAACTTTTCAATTTTTTTTTTTTTATAATTCTTAAAACTCGTGTACATATTAATAGTGATAATTAATGTGGGAAGGAGGGAGATATTATACAGTACTCGCATGAAATATAAAAAGATGGTTGCGATTTTTTTTATAAAGTAGGTCAGATATTACCACATACTTAAAGAGAAAATTAAATTGAAAAGCACATAGCAAGTTGATATAGCTGCGGCCTACAAAAAAGGTCTGCACCTTTTCAATTGAAAATCCTTCACATCTTTTTGACCTACCAGCCTATTTGTTGGGTATTAAAATATGGCCTCTAAATTCTAATTGTCAGCCTCAATAATATTGCGTCCTCTATAAAAAAAACGGAATAAAAAGGGTAGCTTAAGATCGAGTTAGCTATAAGTCACATCATTTGTTAAAAATCCTGAAAAATGTGACAATATCATATGATAAAATACTGCCACAAATTATGTGGACTCAAATCTAGTCAATAAAGACTCGTTTAGATTTTAGAAAAAAAAGAAAAGAAAATTCATTGAAAAATATTGAGGTCTATCTAGCGGGTGACCTAGTGGTAAATAGTTAATATTTGAGACCAAAAGTCAACTTGGAGTTCGAGTCCACAATAAGAGCATCCACAATGCCGGCTAAGCCGGGTCGGGCCGCGCCGAAGAAGAAGAAGACGAAGGGGAAGCGGCTGGGCGGCTCTGGCGAGTCATCCCAGCCCGCGTTGACGACACCCCCACCCGAGGAAGTGGACGTTGACGATGAGTACGCCGGATGGCCAGGCGTGGTTGATAGGTACGATCCGCCGGCTGCGAACAACCACGGTCACAACATGTGGGCGAAGATTGGGAGCGTTTGTGATGAACGCTCGCACGGGCCTGGACTTCGAGGAGGCCAAGGGGCGGGAAGCGCATTGGGTGGCCGCGCCGGCTGTTTTTCGGGGTTGTACGCCAACGCCTCCGCCACGACTAGTGGCAATGAGGAGGGCGCCCTGAGGATAGCGGAGAGTCAGCTTCCCCTTGTCGGGGAAAGTATAAGGAGTTCCCTCTTCCTCGGGAATGTTATGTGTTGGCTGAAGGACTCCGAGGAGTTCCTGGCGGGGTGCCACGCCGCGCCGACGAAGTTGCGGAAGGCCGAACTATTCCTACGACTTCTGGCCCAGCGGCATATGGCGGATCCCACGACCTACTCCCGGATGCTTGAGGAAGTTTCCATCCCCTCCATCCGTTGCTCAGCCGTCGCCCTCACCCGGCTATCGGGGGAAAGCGGGCGCAATCCAGGCAGCGCAGGTGAGGATCTCCCCTATCGCCCTACGAGGTCATCTCGGCCCCCCCACCCCCACGCGCGTACACGTTATTCCCGCGTGCAAAGACGGAGGAACGTATGTTCGCGGTCTTTCAAGAGTGGAAGGCCGCAACCGACCCCACGGAGAAGAGGTTCCTCTACTCGATGCTCGAAAACATGCGGGTGGATTTGGATGCCTCGAGGGCACTGGTGGGGGGTTCAGACGCGGGCTTAGATACCCCGGGTGGCGGCGGCAAGGATGGTGGCGGCGAGGATGGCGGCGACGACGACAAGGAGTAGAGAGTGGCGGGCCGGGCTCGTATGTGGAAGCCCTTTTTTTTTGAAAAAAATCATGTATTTTTTTTTCAAACTATGTACCTATTTTTTTAATGAAATGAATGAATTTTCCCGTACATGTCTCGTAAATTTAATTCCGTAATTTAATCGTAAATTTTATTCCGTAATTTAATCGCAAATTTTATTCCGTAAAATGTAGTTGTTTTTGAATTATTTTTATTGCGTTTGGCCTATGGCTGGCCTATGCTAATGTGGCAGGTGGAATTTTTGGTGCTGCTGACGTGACAAGAAGAGAGAATGGCTGGCGTATGGTTAGCCTATTACTACTCTAACATGCTATTTAAATTTGCACATAGAAAAATAAGAAAAAAATATGTTACTCTAATTATAGAATTGTTAATGTTCGTATCCACCTCAACATATTCTTTAAAAGTTCCTCTTTGTTTATCTATTTTATAAGAGAAGAACAAGAAACTAAAAGGTAAAATAACAAAATATTATAATTAATAAAGGTCTTGTATCTTACCGACCATTATAGTATAAGTTGTCCGACCCATTTGTCCACATGCTTTTTTGTATATCAGTTTAGATTATTGGAATAAAAGTTAAAAGTAAAACTTTACAATTTTTAATTTAAATTAATAACTTAGGAATATATTAACACATCCCTTGTAGACATTAGTGTCTTTTTCCTTCTTAATATCAACCATTAGATTAGTATGATGGATGGACTAGATGAAACCCAACAAAATCATCCCGTGTTGTATTATTTGGTTCATTATGTGCATTATATGGGTAAAATTGTAAAACAATCATGAATTAAAACGGAAGGAGCGAGATTTAAGCAATCCTTCCATCTGCTCACCCTCTCTCTCACTCCAAACGCCTCTTCCCATCAGCCCACGATTCTCAAATCGTCTTCCCCATTTCAAACTAGGAAAAACCCTAGCCGCTACTCAAATTGTAGAGACACCACCACTCCCGCCGATTTTTCGCCGTGAAAAGCAACGCCGGTCGACGATTCACAGTTTTAATGTGATTCCTTCGCCGCGTGATGATAGATTTGCAGTCGACAACAAGGCAGGTTTCAAAAGTTCCGATTTTTGGTAAGAGACACTTCTATTCGTCAATTTTTGCCATTAAAACACCACATAATCGACGATTCACAGTTTTGTACTAAATAATTTCACGATTTTCACAAGCGTTTGGTCGATATTTCTGTAAATCATGAATTTGTGTTCATTTGTTTTAGGTTTCTGTCAGTTATTCTCTAAAGCATGACATCGTTTGCAATTTTATAAAATTGTACCCGATTTAATTTCTGATTTGTGTCACAAACCAGGATGACGAAACGAGGAAGGCCTTTCATAAGCCAACCAACCCAGACTGCAGGTGAGCAATGTTGACAGTCTAATATGCCTGTAATTGAGTGTATCTTGTATTTATTCGTGTATTGTTTGATGCAATGTGTACATTATTGTATGAATTGTTGTGCATTATGGTTTTATTTGAAGCTACATAAATAAGTTTGATAAAAAGCTTGTAAATGAGTGAATGTTGTTATCATCTGTGCATTATTTGGTCAGTATTGTAGGGAGTTGTTAACAAAATTTGCTATTGGTTTAATATTCGTTTGTGCATTATTGGGTATACATTATGAATTTTGGTTGAGTGAATGTTACATTATGTCGTGCATCATTTGATGGAATGTATACATTATTGTATGAAGTTCTGTGCATTAAGTTTTAGATTGAAGCTACATCCATCTGTTTAATTCAGATGCTATATGTACATTATGATATTCATTTGTGCATTATTTGCTTGCTTTTGTACATTATTTGTCAAGTAGTATGCATTACATAATATTAATGAGGTAAATTATTGATACCTTCGATTATAAACATGTACTGATGTCATATTTTGGACAGCAACTGTAACAGCCCGCCCTCCTAGGGTACAATAAATGCGGCGAACTGCTACCCAACCGACTCCAAAGAAATAAATATAGGCTAGGGTATGCATTTAGAGAGAGAGTAAGAGTAAATAATAGTAAAGGCTCGACC
>NC_062968.1:18495211-18536959 GCF_023119035.1 Salvia hispanica
TAAACCATTATATTATATTATTTATTCTCATAAATAGGTAAACAAGTGGATGTGGCGTTTCTCGTATACATGCACAAGCTGACTGTACAAAGGCATGTACGCTCGAAGCATCTTTTAGTATACAAACCCCAACAACTTTTTCATACCACTTTGAAATCCCATCCTCCTTATCCCTTGAGCCTAGGGTGTTCGGTTGCTCTGTCTTTGTTCACATACCAAACACACGAACGATCCAAATTTGATCCTTGTGCCCTTAAATGTGTCTTTCTTAGCTATGGAAAAAATCAAAAAGGCTACAGATGCTATGACCCAACATCTCGTCGAATGCACACCAGTGATTTTGTGGAGGGAGAATACTTCTACAACCAATCTAGTAGTCAGGGGGAGACACAACCTTCAGACAATAGTCCAAACAATGACCTCCTAGATTGGCTACCAGATATAGGGGACCATCACTTAGGGGGAGAGCCACTCCCAGGGGAACACCAGACAGGGGGAGAGTCACAGTCAAGTGATAAGGCTCGTTTCATGCATCGGTTTAGGGTTAAAAGAGTTGTTGTTACCTGACCTGGCAGATGCAAAAGAGATGAAATTGAAGCAAAAATCAGAAGTCGTCGTTCGGACCTGGGAGAATCAAAAGTTGGCGACAGGAGCAGAATGGAGCGAGAGCAAATTATTTTAAAGAGTCTTACTCAAGGGCAAGGGCGTAAAATCACCAGAGGGATACCCTAGGGATCAGAGCCTCACATATATAAAGAGCTCAACCTTGAAGAACAAAAAGAGATCCGTGAACAGCCACTTCTACGCTCTCCTAGCTCTAGTTCTAGTTCCACTACTTCAAATTTTCATCTTCGACTGCTGCGCACTTGGACATGGAGGATTCTGGCCACCGTGGTTCTCATCGTCATCGTTGTTATTTTGCTGTGTAACACCGCCTTGTGGAGGCGAAGAAACAATTTTATTTGCTTTCGTTTAGTACCTTGTTGGTTTTAAGTTTCGCAACTCTAGTTTCTTGCTTTGATCTACTGGATTCAGACCTATTTCTAGTTATTATGGAAGTTTATGTTTGCTTTTGGTTGAATATCTCTGAGTTTATGTTCATCTCTTGTTTTTAGCTTTCGTTCTTTGTTTGTTGTTGGATGTTTGGAGCTGAGATCTGTGTTTGTTGTTGGAGGTTGGGAATTTGCATATGAAGATGTTTGGATTTGTTGAATCTTGGTGTTTCGGAGTTGGAGTTTCGCATATTTGGTGCTTGATGTTTACGTTATGCATGATTATGGCTATTTACTTTCTGTTTCTGCATCCTTTAGGTCCAGTAGCGTAGATCTGTTAGTTTAGGCTTTAATTTCTCGTTTTAAGTCTCGTTTTAAGTTTAGATTTAAGGTTGCTCTGTTTTCATGGTGTTTAATACTCTGTTTTCTCTGCTATTCTCGTTTGATTCCCGAAGAAGATGAAGTTGTTGGTAGTTAGAACCAGATCTGCTTTATGTCAGTACTTTTCTGCATGTACTTTACTTTTTCTGCATATCTGCTAGACCTGTCAGTACGATCTACTTTGTCTCTTTTACTTTTCTGCATGCTTTTCCAGACCCTGGTAGTTTAAGGAAATTTGTCTTGCTTTTTCACTTTATGCTTGTCTGTCCAAATTAGGAAAGTCTGTCTAGTTAAGTTTACCCCAGCTGTCTTAGAACTTTAAAATATCTCACTTTCTCTGAGTCATGTATGTTCCGTACGCTTTCGTTTCTTAGGTCCCAGTAGGTAGAGTAAAGTTCTCCTGATCTATTAGACCCAATAGGTAGAGTAAAGTTTCGCTTATCTCTCAGACCCAGTAGTTTTAAGTTCTCGACCCACAAAAATTGCGTGGCAGCAGCCAACCCTTTTTTCCAAACATCCTCAAATACAGTTCCGTAACACCTGCTTCCTCGTGGGATCGATCCTTTACTTCCCTGTGCTAGTTGTAGTATAGTGGGTTGAGGTTTTTGAAGGGACAGAGTGCACCCAACGACCCCTTTCTGATAAGTTTCATGATCTTCTAGCCTCTGAAGTCTAGTCGAATCCTCTGGACCTGTTAGATCGAGTGACACATATCACAGCACAAACCTGCACTGCACTCTTTGGACCTGTCAAAATGGCGCCGTTGCCGGGGAATTGCATGGTGTTATTAGTGTGCTTGCGAATGTTTTGGTGTAAATAATTTATTTAACATGTTTTCTTTTGTTTCTTTTTTCAGTTTATGAACAGGAGCTACCGGTTCGGACACTGGAACAACTCACCTGGTTGGAGAAGCGCCCAGACTAGTTGGCGGGTCAAGGAAACTATATTCCCAGTTACCACCAGATCGGGGCTTACAACAGGGGATCCAGTTCACCTGAGTTCGGAGAGCGACGAGGAGTCAACTTCGTCAGTTAAGAAGGAACCAAAGTCAACCTCAGAAACAGAGGAGGAAAGCGTTGAGAGCATGGCCAACGCAGGCGACGACGACCCAGAGATCGGCTGGCTCACTGCCCATTTAGATGGCGAGCCTGCCCAGGCCATCGTCTCTACCCAGCGCCAGAGGGCGATCGACATCAAAACTAATGTGCTGGGCATTCTCCCCACTTTCTCGGGTCGGAGGAATGAGTGCCCCTATGAGTTCCTCAATGAATTCAGTAAGCTTTGCAGCATTCAGAAGAGGCCCAACGATGCAACAGAGGAGGATTATCGATTACGCGCGATCCCGTTCGCGCTAAAGGGGGAGGCTAACACGTGGTTGTTAAGGCTGCCACCCGACTCAATCAATACGTGGAAAGACTTCAAGTTGGAGTTCTTGGATTACTTCTTCCCTTCTAACAAAACAAATGCTCTCAAGAAGGAGATCCAAGAATGTAAGCAAGAATATGATGAATCGTTGAGTCAGTATTGGTCCAGGTTCAAGGGGTTGCTCGACGCTTGCCCAAACCACCGGATGATGGAAGCCGAAACCTACTATCTATTCTATGAAGGGGCGAAACCTGAGTCCAAAGATCTGATGAACACCGCTAGTGGAGGAAATTTCACCAAGAGGAAGGTGAGCGAGGCCCGAGAGATACTGGGAAGATTAATTGATGCAAAAAAGGCATACGATTCACCTCGTACCATTCTAAGGAGAGGGAATGCGGATGCAGTCACAGTGCAAAATGAAGAAAGGATGGATGCCCGAGTGGATGCAAGGATGGATGTCAGAATGGAGCAGCTCGAGAAAACTATCCTAACTGCCCTAGGGAAGAACGATTCACCGGGTCCAACAGAGAAAGAAAAACAAGCACTGGGTCCAGAGGATGGTTACAATTATTGCGGATCTCAAGGAGGGATGGATTGTCCAGCCCATATAAATGCAGTAGGAAATTGGAACCAAAATAATCAAGGCAACAATTGGAACCAGTGGAGAATCAAAGACGCTCCATGGAGGGACAATCCATGCTTTAGGTGGTCCGAGGGGAATCAAAACCCTCAACTCCAGATTACTAACTCGGAAGGAAACCAAGGAAACCAAGGGAACCAACCCAACTGGTCCGGAAGGAGTCAAGAGGGGCAAGGCAACTGGAATCAAGGAGCACAAGGTAATTGGAGTCAAGGAGGTCAAGGAAATCAATCCAGCTGGAACAATAGGAACCAAAATAACCAAGGAAGCTCATATGTACCCCCACACCAGAGGAACAACAACTATCAGGGGCCAGGGAATCAGTACAACAATAACCAAGGAGGTCAAGGGAATTTTCGCCCGCATCAAGGGGGTGGACCGAATCATGGTCAAGGGCCAAGTGGTAGTCAACCCAACACTCGGGTCCAGAGGAATCTGGATGATATGGTCCATGACCTAGTGAATTCTCAACAGCACATGCAAAACAACTTGGTGGCAAACAATGACGTGGTTCACAAACTCCAGGATGCTCAGCAGGAACACAAGGCCGCGATGGATCTGATGTCAAAGCAATTATCTCAGATCGCAACGTCCCTGAGCGACATGCGAGGGAATGAGGGAAGGATTCCAGCCTCAGTAAAGCCACCAGAAAGGGCAAACATCAGCCAGGTTACCCTGAGATCTGGGAAAGCATATGAAGGACCCAAGCTGAAGGAAAATGATGAAATGTCAGTGCCAAGGAGCGAGGATGTTATCCACCCGGTCCAGCAAAAAGAAGAAGTTGAAGCAGAGGATGATCTCCAAGCCGGTGATTTGGGAGGATCGTTACCTCGGATGGCAGACCCATTTTTCTTAGACCCAGAGCCTGAGGTAGAAATTGAAAAAAAAGAAGAAGGAGAGGCGGAAGAACCCTCTAAGGAAGATCCTACCAACACGATAAAGAGGGTGAAACCTTTTCCCTACAGAGGAGATGCCAAGAAGAAAAAGGACAACCCCGTGGATTTCATGGAGATCTTTGGAAAGCTGGAGATCAACCTCCCGTTCCTGGAGGCTTTGAAGCTTCCCCCGTTCAGCAAATTCATTAAGGAATTCGTTGCAGGCAAGGCAAAATCTGACGGGAAGATCGTGATCGGGGAGAATGTATCTGCAGTAATTCAGAAAAGGATAATGCCTTCAAAGCAAACTGACCCAGGTATGTTTACCTTACCTATCACTATAGGAGGTGTCAGAATCGAGCATGCAATGTGTGATTTAGGTGCATCTATTAATGTGTTACCGCTTTCCATATACAAAAAACTGGTAGGAGCGAGAATGACTGATACGAAAGTGGTAATCCAACTAGCTGATAGATCATGCATTAGCCCTGAAGGAGTGTTAGAAAATGTGATAGTAAAAGTTCATAATTTTTTATACCCTGCTGATTTTCATGTGATAAAGATGAGTGACAATGAAACAGCTGAGTCTAGTGGCGTTCTTTTAGGGAGACCATTTATGAGGACCGCTAAGACTATAATCGATGTTTTTGATGGCACCATCTGTTTAGATTACAATGGGGAGAAATTCACTTTCAGCATTGATGAAGCTATGAGGAAACCACTAGACGTGGAAAACCTCCATTTTGTTGATGTCATTAACCCCCTGGTCCAGGAGTTTCTTGAGACCGAACTATTGCAGGAACAGGTGGACACCTCGGAAATGACTGAATCCATGAGGAAAGAAGTTGCAGGATGGTGTGAAGCAATTATGGGACAAGGGCTATCTGACGGAGAAATCACAAAGGCAATAATGGATTTCTGTGGTGAGGCAAGATCCCCTGGGTCCAAGGAATCAGTTCAACTGGCCAGTATGGAAAAGTTGCCAGAGTTGGACAAGCTGGTCAAGAAAGGTATGGAGAAAAATCCATTACCCCCTGAAGTACCCCCTCCAAAGAAGGAATTGAAGAATCTTCCTCCGGGTCTGAAGTATGCTTACCTAGGAGAAGGCGAATCTCTGCCTGTCATAATCAACAGCCTTCTGACCCAGGAGCAGGAAGTTAAACTATTAGAAGTGCTGGGGAGGAACCAGAAAGCAATAGGATGGACTCTGTCTGACCTAGTGGGGATCAGCCCCGACCTATGTATGCATCACATCCGTTTGGAAGAAGGAGCCAAAGCATACCGAGATCCACAAAGAAAACTCAACCCCAATATGAGGGAGGAAGTCTTAAAGGAAATATTGAAGCTGCTAGCCCTGGGGATCATTTACTCTATTCCCGATAGTGAATGGGTGAGTCCTGTCCACATGGTGCCGAAGAAATCAGGAATACAAGTAGTCAAGAATGACCGCAACGAGCTTGTGCCCACAAGGTTAGTCACGGGATGGAGAATGTGCATAGACTACAGGAAACTCAATGCAGCCACACGCAAGGATCATTTCCCACTACCCTTCATCGACCAAATGCTGGAGAGGTTGGCGGGAAAACAATACTTCTGCTTTCTAGATGGTTACAGTGGGTATTTTCAAATCTATGTCAACCCAGAGGATCAGGAGAAGACCACATTTACCTGCCCCTTTGGAACGTATGCCTACCGGAGAATGCCTTTTGGTCTATGCAACGCACCTGGGACATTTCAGAGATGCATGATGAGCATTTTCTCAGACTTGCTGGAAGATTGCATAGAAATTTTTATGGATGACTTCACCGTCTATGGAGATTCTTTCGAGGCTTGCCTGGGGCACCTAGATGTTGTTTTGGAGAGATGCAGGAAGAAGAACCTGGTGCTAAACTACGAGAAGTGCCACTTCATGGTCAAGGAGGGGATAGTGCTGGGACATGTTGTATCAGAGAGGGGCATCGAGGTAGATCAAGCAAAGGTGGAAGTCATCTCTAAGCTTCCATACCCAACGAATCAGAAGGAAATTCGTGGATTCTTGGGACATGCAGGGTTCTACCGAAGGTTCATAAAAGACTTCGCAAAAATTGCCCAGCCCCTAACACGACTTCTGCAGAATGATGTGGAGTTTAAATTTGATGATAAATGTGAAGAAGCCTTCCAGCTACTCAAGGATCGTTTGGTCACAGCCCCGATAATCCGCTCGCCCAACTGGGATTACCCCTTCGAGGTAATGTGCGATGCGAGTGATTTTGCCATAGGAGCAGTTTTAGGCCAGAGAATCGAAGGAAAAAGTTATGTCATATTTTACGCCTCGAAGACTCTCAACCAGGCCCAGAAGAACTATGACACCACCGAGAAGGAGATGCTGGCTGTGGTGTACTCATTTGAAAAATTCCGACCATATCTACTGGGGTCAAGGGCCATAGTGTTCACTGACCATGCAGCCATTAAGTATCTTCTAGCCAAGAAGGAATCAAAGCCAAGGCTAATCCGATGGGTGCTGCTATTGCAAGAGTTCGACTGGGAAGTCAGAGATAAGAGAGGGACCGAGAATAGAGTGGCTGACCATTTAAGCAGAATTACCCAGGGAGAAGATGAGGAAGCCGTCCCTGATGCTTTTCCAGAGGAGCACTTGTACTACTTAGGGGAATCCACTAGACCAATCAGATGGGTAGCAGTATTAGCATTAACTGGGCCCGAGGAGTCAGAGAAACGGAAAGGCAAGCTGAATGACGAGCCTTGGTTCGCTGACCTGGCGAATTATTTGGTCACTGGAGAACTACCTACTGCACAAGAAGTCACTAGGGCCCAGAGGATGAAGATTAAAAGCGATTCCAAGTACTACTTTTGGGATGACCCATACCTCTGGAAAATGGGTCCAGATCAAGTAATAAGAAGGTGTATTCCAGAGTGGGAACAAAGAGACGTGCTAAACCATTGCCATGCACTAGCGTGTGGTGGACATTTCGGCCCAAGAAAAACGGCGAGAAAAGTTCTGGATAGCGGTTTCTACTGGCCTTCGCTGAATAGAGATGCTTATGAGTTCTGCCAGAACTGCAGTAGGTGCCAACTGACCGGAGGGATTTCTATGAGAGATGAGATGCCACAGACTCCAATAATAGTTTGCGAGATCTTTGATGTTTGGGGCATGGACTTCATGGGCCCATTCCCATCTTCGTATGGAAATACGTACATATTGGTTGCTGTAGATTATGTGTCCAAGTGGATCGAGGCCAAAGCTACAAGTTCAAGCGACGCGAAGGAAGTCTCAAGATTCCTAAAGGCCAATATATTCAACCGGTATGGCGTGCCCCGAGCGATCATCTCAGACCAAGGGACTCACTTCTGTAATAGGACGATTGAAGCGCTGATGAGAAAGTATGGAGTCCACCATCGGTTATCTACTCCGTATCATCCCCAGTCCAATGGGCAGGCTGAAATCTCGAATCGAGAAATAAAGGGCATCCTAGAGAAGACAGTGAATACCTCGAGAAAGGACTGGAGCAAACGTCTAGACGATGCTCTCTGGGCCTACAGAACCGCTTACAAGACACCAATAGGAATGTCACCCTACAGATTGGTATTTGGAAAAATGTGCCACCTGCCCGTGGAGATAGAGCACAAAGCATATTGGGCAGTCAAGGAAATGAACATGAAGGCTCATGCCTGTGAGGAAGAGAGGAAGATGCAACTGCAGGAACTGGAGGAATTGAGGATGGAGTCATATGACTCAGCCATGTGGTATAAGGAGAGGACCAAACTCTGGCACGATAAAAACCTCCGGGTCAAGGAGCTGCAGGTTGGGCAGAAAGTACTCCTTTTTCAATCAAAGCTCAAGCTCATGCCTGGGAAGCTGAAGTCAAAATGGATAGGGCCTTACACAATCGTTGGCATTCGACCGCATGGAGCAGTGGAAATTCAGGGAGTCAATGCTAACTCTGTTCCGTTCCTTGTTAATGGTCATAGAGTGAAAGTGTTTAGGGATAGTTCGGAGTTGTGTGAAGTGGAAGAAATTCCACTCCACACACCTTCCACTATTGCCTAGTAAGCCATGTTTAAATATTCTTCGGGAATTACTGGGTCAGGTAGATAGGGTAAAATTTTCGATCAGCTGACTGGACCAGTTAATTCCCAAGAATATTTAAACATTTAGGTGTAAATAACATGAATAAGTTTTTTTATGAAAATACAAAAAAATTATATACTTCTAAAACCCAAAAAGATTTTTGAAAATTCTGATCGTCTGTGGAAATGCACAAGTGTGAAAGGCTCATCTCTTTGACCCAGACGTTCAGCAAATTTCGTTATTTTTACTAAGTGTTTCGGATTACCAGGTCAGAGGGAAGTGAGGAAAATCAGGGGGAAGTTTGAATTTTGAATTTTAAAAAGCTGGCGAGGCGTACGGTTGCTCGCGTCAGAGACGCGACCGTTCGCCTGCAGCCAATCATAATATTCCTTTTTTTATTTTATTTTTATTTCCTTTTCCTTTTCTTTTCCTTTTAATTATTTTATTTTCCTTTTATTTTCTTTTTCCTAAAATAACTTCCCTAAAAAACTAATTAACTTCCCTCACCTAAAATTATTTTCTCATAACTCCTAATTCCCAAACTTTTCTTTCTCTCTGCAGATCCGAGAAACATCAAACCCACCGCCGTTAGCCACCACCACAAAGACACCGCCGTAAACCACCACAGTAGATAAAGATGCAGGGAAATCCATCGGTGCGCACAGCCCGCGGGAAAAACCCACCAAAGAAAAAGACCACAAAGAAGGTGACGGAGGCGACGAGTTCGGCTCCCATGGCAGAGAAAACACCCACGCCGCCACCAGAAGAAAACCCCACTCCACCGGAACTTCCACCGCAGCCCATACCGACCGAAGTGCAACCACAGCAAAACATCGGACAAGACAACCCCGCCGAGGCGAAATCCGAAGAAGTAGAACCGGATCCCGAGGAAATCATACAAGAATTCATGAGGAAGTACGGGAAGGGGCCGAAGGCGAGCAAATTCTTCGCACAAATGTCGGAGGCATGCCGGAAACAAGAAGAGGTAATTCCTGCCCTAACCCCACTTACAATTCCACCAAGACCCCATACATTAATCGAAACACCCACTGCACAAGCCTTACCCACACACACAGAAAACCCCCAAATTTTACCCGAAACCCTAACTCAAGAGACGAACCCCCCACACACTATTCCTCAAACAGAAACTGAGCCCCACGCCGAACCCTCTGCAAATATAGAAGAAACTGATGCTGAGGAGGGTGATAGGATGGGTATGGAGGAATTAGAGAGAGAGGAGGGAGGGGGTAGTCTAGGTGAGCAAGAAGAAACACCGGATGTAGAGGCCGCTGGGTCAGGGGACGAAGGGGAAAAAGAGGAGGGTGAAGATGGTGGGGAGGGTGACAAAGTAGAGGAAGTGGAGCAAGAAGAAACAGGGGATGTGGAAGAGACGGAGGAACAGGGTGTAGAGGAGACTGAGGATGATGGGAAGGGTAGTGAAGGTAGCGTAGGTGAAGAAGGTGAGGCAGTTGTTGACAAGGAGGCTGAGAAGGAAGGTGAGAGTGTTGATGAGGAAGTTGCTGAGAAGGAGACTGAGGAGGAAGAAAAGGCTAAAGGAGAGGATGTTGAGAAGGAGGAAGAAAGAGACGGCGATGAGCAAGATGCCGAGAATGTTTGTGAAGAAATAGAGACTGACATCGTCGTGGTGGACGATATAACTACTGATGACCAAGTAACTCCGACGGATGAGAGGATGACGAGGAGGCAATCCCGTCGAATAGAAAGCAAGTGGATGAGGCAGAGGCAGGCAGATCCAAGCGCCTGAAGGCTGGAAGGACATAGAGGAGACTGAGGATGATATCCCCCGGTCCAGGAGACTGTGGCAGCTGAGAAGGAGATCTCTCCAGAGGCTATGGAGACGAGATACGAGGCTGAGAGGAAAAGGAAGGGGAAGCATACTGCTAAGCCCCAGCAGAAGAAATCTCGCCCCGCAAACACCACTGTGGTGATTAGCGAGCCGGAGGCGATCCGTGTGCCGTTTGCCCATCCAACAGACAAAGAGGAGGCTGAGATACCAGCCGTGGAAGAGAGCCCGTTTGAGACGATGGAGGTCCTTGTGACCAAGAGGTTGTTGGAAGCCATGGTCCAGTTTGAGGACCCAAAGCTGCAGAAGGCATGTGATGGCCGAGCCACGAATGGAAAATCGGCGAAGTCCGGAAAGAAGTTGTGCCTCTCGGACCTGGAGGAACTAGGAGTGGAGAAGAAGTTCATCTCCTACTTCAAAAGCATCGGGTTTGAGTGGCTTCTCAACCACAGCAATGCGGAGGTGCCGGTGGCTCTGGCCAAGGAGTTCTTCACATCATTCAAGTTCAAACAATCTACGGATCTCGATGCGGACACAATCTCCTTCAGGATATTCAACGAGGAGATGGAGATGAGTATAAGGGAGTGGTCGTTGAGACTGGGACTACTGACACCCGAGGAGGAGGAAGAAGGAGCGTGGAATGAGAGAGAGATCGGCGCGCCCAAGAATACAGCTGGCTTCGATGCTGAGGAGGCCTGGAGGATGGTTGCCCACAAGAAGGTGGCCAAGTTCAAGACAAGCACATCGAAGGGGATACACATCACTGACCCTGTACTCCGATTGGCACAAGTATATATCGGGTACAATCTCTTGGGTCAAGTGGGTGCAACCCTCACTACTCCAGAGCTGTATTTCATGTGGTGCATGCTGAACAATGTGAAGGTCCACCTCGGGTACTGGACTGCCTATGCGTGCCAGAGAGTCAGAACTCACTCCGACCGCCATCTCTACACGTGCAACTTGCTGGGAGCATACCTCCAGAGAAATGTGTCAATGAAGATAGCCAACTCGGTCATCAACCTGCCAATGTGTAGCGACCCAGGATACTTCGATCTCCCGTTCTTCTTCAACAAGGGATTGACGATAATGAAGGACGGCGTGTTGAGATTTTACGAAGTAGGGAAAGCTGACGGAGTGAAGATAAAGACAGAGAAGGTGGATGAAGAAGGTGATGAGAAAACGACAAACGAAGGGTGGCAAACAAGAATGGAGGAAACGATGTTGAAGCTGGGAGCAAATACGGTGCAGCAACAAGAGATCTTGCTGAAGCTGCACCAAGAGGCGGTGGCTCAGAGGGAGATGATGGCCGCGCAAGCTGACAAGATGGCCCAGGCCGTGGAGACAATGATGAAAATGGTCACTGTGGTTGACCAAAAGATCCTCCGGGCCCAGCAGCAGCGCATGCCTCCCAAGTTGCCCACAGAATCTAGGCAGCTGACCCCAGGAGCTACCCCAGAGAAGCCAGCCCCCAGCACCCAAGGAATGCCACCAGAGAAGAAGAGAAAGGACAGTGAGACCACAACCAGCGTACCAGTGAAGAAGGATACCCCCAGGCCAGGGGAACAGAAGGCCAAAAAGGATGATGAACCCAAGCCCAGCCAGAAGAAAGCAAAGACGATGCCCAAGAAGTCTGGTCCCACGGGGGACCAGAGCCAGAATTGACCCCCCCCAACCAAGTAATTTTAAATTTTAGTTTTTTTTTTATGTCTTTTTATGTTTTAGTTCGTTTTTTTTACAAAGCATGCCGTTTTTTTTATGTGTCTGTGAATACTTGTGTTATCTTTATGTATATATGTGTTAGCTATCTTCTCCCACTTAGCCCGATGCTCGGTCTAAGTGTGAGAAGTTTGTTTTTATATAGCATGCTTTGGTGTCTGTTAATTTGTGTACCTTCTCCCACTTAGCCCGATGCTCGGTCTAAGTGTGAGAAGTTTGTTTTTTTTATAATATGTGTTTTGTGAGTCTGTTAGGTGTCGCACTAACTTAGCCCTGTTTTCCACTTCACAAAAAATGCTTGGGGACAAGCATGGTGAAGTGGGAGGGGGGAGGGAGTTAGTGCAAGTTAGTGTCAATTATATGTGTCTGTTTACTAGGTCTAGGAGTTAGTAGTAGTCAGTTAGTAGGAAATTATGTGTTTATGCATAACTGGTGAATAGAAAGCAAAGCCCCTTAGTGAGAGTGATTGAAGAGAGAATGCATGTCAACTTTGATGCCCTTTTCCTTAATAAATCAAAATCGGTTTGGATGAAGTAAGGACGATAGAATATGCCTCGACTAATCTAGTTGTGAAGCCCTCCATAAAAGTGAGTTATAAGCCTTAAACACTTCATACTAACACAAAATGAGAGGGCTGCCACTTGATGCTTAGGGAAAGAACTTAGAAGGAGAAAATTTTTGGTGATAGAAGTAACCTCTCGGGCCTAGGGGAAGGGTACTGGAGGTATAAGCTGGACGAAGTCCAGGGTCTAAAAAGGGAGGAATAAACTGGAACAAGGTCCAGATAAAAAAAAAAAAAAAAAATAAAATAATAATAATAAATTTGGAGTTATAAGCTGGACGAAGTCCAGGGAGGTATAAGCTGGACGAAGTCCAGGAGGGAAGGAGAAAATTATAATAAGAGCTAAGACAGGGGAACTATCTGACCCGAGGCATCAGTGGTATGGCATATAAAGAGCGAACGATCCTAACATCCCTGGTGAGGAATGAGTGATCGAGCGAATCCAACAGTTAGTGAAGTTAGGGGCTATCTTGACAAACTGACAAGCCGATTAGATAGAAGAAGGGAAGGGGAAGATTCGGAGACTGTAGGTTCTTGAATTGACCTTAATCTTGTGGGGATGGCTGCTAGAAAATAAACCAGTTTATGCATTTATATGTTTATGTGTTGATATGTGTTTTTATCTGTTTTCTTTGTCTAAGTCCTTAGCGTCTAGGTCTAGTAGTTTGAGTCTTTTTCTTTTTTTTAGTAGAGTCGGTTAAGGGGAAACCATGCATTGAAACGTGCCTTATTCCTTTTTCTTGTCTTCATACTTGAGGGCAAGTATGGTTTAAGTGTGAGCAGTTTGATAAGGCTCGTTTCATGCATCGGTTTAGGGTTAAAATTCTGTGCATTTGGGGCGCTAATGTGCGTTATTGAGTTCAGGTGCGTAGTAAATCTGTCGGACCCAGGAGTTGTTGTTACCTGACCTGGCAGATGCAAAAGAGATGAAATTGAAGCAAAAATCAGAAGTCGTCGTTCGGACCTGGGAGAATCAAAAGTTGGCGACAGGAGCAGAATGGAGCGAGAGCAAATTATTTTAAAGAGTCTTACTCAAGGGCAGGAGCGTAAAATCACCAGAGGGGATACCCTAGGGATCAGAGCCTCACATATATAAAGAGCTCAACCTTGAAGAACAAGACAAGATCCGTGAACAGCCACTTCTACGCTCTCCTAGCTCTAGTTCTAGTTCTCTACTTCAAATTTTCATCTTCGACTGCTGCGCACTTGGACATGGAGGATTCTGGCCACCGTGGTTCTCATCGTCATCGTTGTTATTTTGCTGTGTAACACCGCCTTGTGGAGGCGAAGAAACAATTTTATTTGCTTTCGTTTAGTACCTTGTTGGTTTTTAAGTTTCGCAACTCTAGTTTCTTGCTTTGATCTACTGGATTCAGACCTATTTCTAGTTATTATGGAAGTTTATGTTTGCTTTTGGTTGAATATCTCTGAGTTTATGTTCATCTCTTGTTTTTAGCTTTCGTTCTTGTTTGTTGTTGGATGTTTGGAGCTGAGATCTGTGTTTGTTGTTGGAGGTTGGGAATTTGCATATGAAGATGTTTGGATTTGTTGAATCTTGGTGTTTCGGAGTTGGAGTTTCGCATATTTGGTGCTTGATGTTTACGTTATGCATGATTATGGCTATTTACTTTCTGTTTCTGCATCCTTTAGGTCCAGTAGCGTAGATCTGTTAGTTTAGGCTTTAATTTCTCGTTTTAAGTTTAGATTTAAGGTTTGCTCTGTTTTCATGGTGTTTAATACTCTGTTTTCTCTGCTATTCTCGTTTGATTCCCGAAGAAGATGAAGTTGTTGGTAGTTAGAACCAGATCTGCTTTATGTCAGTACTTTTCTGCATGTACTTTACTTTTTCTGCATATCTGCTAGACCTGTCAGTACGATCTACTTTGTCTCTTTTACTTTTCTGCATGCTTTTCCAGACCCTGGTAGTTTAAGGAAACTTGTCTTGCTTTTCGCTTTATGCTTGTCTGTCCAAATTAGGAAAGTCTGTCTAGTTAAGTTTACCCCAGTTGTCTTAGAACTTAAAAATATCTCATTTTCTCTGAGTCATGTATGTTCCGTACGCTTTCGTTTCTTAGACCCATAGACCGAGTAGGTAGAGTAAAGTTCTCCTGATCTATTAGACCCGATAGGTAGAGTAAAGTTTCGCTTATCTCTCAGACCCAGTAGTTTTAAGTTCTCGACCCACAAAAATTGCGTGGCAGCAGCCAACCCCTTTCTTTTCCAAAACATCCTCAAATGCAGTTCCGTAACACCTGCTTCCTCGTGGGATCGATCCTTTACTTCCCTGTGCTAAGTTGTAGTATAGTGGGTTGAGGTTTTTGAAGGGACAGAGTGCACCCAACGACCCCTTTCTGATAGTTCCACGATCTTCTAGCCTTCGAAGTCTAGTCGAATCCTCTGGACCTGTTAGATCGAGTGACACATATTATACGGATGCTGACTGGGCAAGTAATCCGGTGGATAGAAAATCTACGGGAGGCTACTTTACTTTTATCGGAGGTAACCTGGTTACTTGGAGGAGTAAGAAACAAAAAGTTGTAGCTCTATCTAGCGTCGAGGCTGAGTTCCGAGGAATGAAAAGTGGACTCACAGAAATCTTATGGCTAAGGAGATTGCTCACGGAAATTGGCTTCCCACCTTCTCGAAAAAGCCAGCTGTTCTGTGACTATAAGGCGACCATTAGCATCTCAGAAAATCCAGTACAACACGATAGAACGAAGCATGTGGAAGTTGATCGGCACTTCATCAAAGAGAAACTGGAAGGAGGAATTATTGAATTCCCTTTTGTCCGTTCTGAAGAACAACTTGCAAACATATTGACCAAAGCAGTTCATCCAAAGGTGTTCAAAGAAATATTGGGCAAGTTAAGCATTGGAGATACCATTGCTCAACTTGAGGGGGAGTGTCAAAGCATATCAAATGGAGAGAAGATTGAGAGAATAAGAGAAGATTGAGAGAATAATGGGAGAATAATTGATTGCATTATTGTCCTAGAATAGATTGATTACAATTAATTGTGCTTTCCATAGATAGCTTATCTTCACACCTATATAATAAGGTGTTGAATCACATTGTAACACACAACAAAGAAATACAATAATCTTCTACTCGAAAAACCTCTTTATCACTATGTTTAGCCATATGAATCTCGTCTCTCTCGATTACCATCTTTAAGACCATGTTCATGAAAATTGACAAGACGTTTGATTGTGTTCATGAGAGAAATCATGGTGGCGTATGCCATATTTGATCTCTATGTGAACTCACAGAAGCACCAAACAAGAACGATTCGATGACAATAATCAACTCAAGTTAGTAAACAGCAAAATATAATTAATATGCACACTTTGTAGAGTAGTCTAAGAAGAATTCACTAAATTTGTGACAAATTTCCACCGTAATCCAGAAGATTGGAGAACGGGCTAAGTAACTTTTAAAAACAAAGGCAAGTTACGTACACCTTTAGAATTGAATTCTGTATATATACAAATATTGACCCGATGAATGTAATCAAATGGAAGTAACTAACTTAACATGCTACTTGCTAACTAAATCAATACAATATATTGTGTTGACATATTTAATATAATGTGTTGATTTAGATATCAAGTAAAGCATACTCCTAATTAGTTAGCATATAAATATAAATGCGAACCGATTGACCCACTGGCAGACGCGCAATAAGAGAGGGGGAGGGGCTTAAGCCCCTACCCAAATTTATATTTTCCTTTTTTTTCCTATTTACAATTTTTTCAAAATTTTGAAAAATCAAGTTCAACTCTCACCAAATTAGTAATGTGGAAGATTAAATCGATGGAAACTACATGATAAAAAGGGCTGAAACTTAAATTTCTTAAGTTGCAGAGAAATGGTTTCTCGTGTCTTGAAGAAGAAGAAGATATATTTGAGTTCTTTTCTTGGAAAATGATTGACCAATATACAACTACTAACCACTAATCTCACATTTCTTCAGTATATGAACTTTGCATAATGTCGTGGTTATTGCCAATTCGAAGAGGAATTAGCCATCGATCTTATTTTCATTAATGATTTCTATGGATGAAAGAGTTATGCAAAATAACTATGTACATCATCAAAAATTGATGAACTTGTTTAGCCACTAAATGAAAAAAGACTAGATGAGTTTTTGTAAAATTGCCAATATATATGATATGATTGAGGTCACACTTTATATTCTTCTTTTTTTTCCTTTTATATATAAAGCAACATCACTAATATACACTTATAACATGTACCGGATGTCCTACAAATTACAAGATAAAAATACATCAACCCTAACCAAGCAACCCGATCAAATTCTATACAAAAAACATATCTTCTCATCAAACCTAATACGATATCGATGAAACTCCCTTCCTCAAAGCGATCAAGACATCCGACATCGAAGGCCGATGAGCCGGGGAATCGCTAAGGCACGTGGCCGCCACCTCAGCCACTGCCTTAGCCTCTTCCCAGTCAAAATCTCCGCGGCTTTTCAGCCGCGGGTCAAACATCTCAACCACCTTCTCCATATCTCGAAGAGCGGGACCCACCCTCGCGGTCAGCCTCTCCCCACTCAACGGGTCGAGGGCTTCCATCCCGGACACAAGCTCCAACAGGATCACTCCAAAGCTGTACATGTCGCTCTTCTTGGAGGCGAGCCCGGTCCTCATGTAGTGAGGATCGGTGTAGCCTGGAGAGCCGAGCATCGCAGCTCGGCTCTTCGAATTTGAAGAGACTACTAGTGAAGCGAAGCCCATTTTCGATGAGCCGAAATCGCAGAGCTTGCAGTTGAGTTTGTCGTCGAGTAAGATGTTGGACGATTTGATGTCGCAGTGGATGATGCAGTTTTGGTGGAGATAATCTATGGCGGTGGCGAGCTGGAAGGCTATGGCCATCCTTCTCCGCCATGAGAGGCTTGAGATTGAACTATGTAGCTTTTCATGAAGATTGCCGTTCACTGCGTGCTCCAATATTAATGTGCCTTCTTCTGCAAATTTATTAAACATAAATCAATACCAATTTGTAAATAAAAATGAAGTAGTTGGATTTCTTTGCTCTTTTTGATCAAAATTGAATATAATATTTTCATTTTTTCTATATAATATTTAGGATTTCTTTACCTCTATCTTCACCACAATAGCCAAGCAGCTTGACAATATAAGGGTGGTTGATTCGAAGCAAAATCTCCAATTCCTGCTTGTAAGCTTCATTCAAACGCTGTGTGCAGCGAAACTGGATCTTCACCGCCGCCGTCGACGAATTCGAGAGTTTAGCAAGATAAACTGTACTAAAACCTCCATATCCGATCACACTTGCGAAATCCATCGTAAATTTCCTAATCTCTTCCCAAGCATACACAATCGCTCCTTCACCTTTGAATAATTTGTAGCAAATCTCATCTCCGACGTCTCCTTCTCCGCCAATATCAACGGCCGCAACCCTCTCCGCCGCCCTCCTCCCTCTCACCTTGAGACGGAGGAACTTCAAAAACTTCACAAATCCCATTGAATATAATATGCTACTATCACTTTGCTTAATTAGTAGCAATATCAATATATATATCGGTTTGCTTTTGGGAAATTTCTAGGAAATCGTTGGAAAACGAGCACAAGGGTGAAACGAGGAAGGAGGCTAAGGCCCCCACAGACAAGAAATTGTGTGTGGATTCCTGCAAATCATGTTTGCTTAAATTAGTGTTGGAAGGTGAGGAACTCATGAATCCTGCGTATAAATTTATTTTAGTTTTAGTTGCTAACAACCACTGATTTTGACCGATTGAGCATGTCAGAGAATTAGAGCTGAAAAGAGTTATTTTATGAGGTGTGGGATTAATTTATGTGTGAACATTGGTGTGTTCAAAGAATATGAGTGGTTTTGTTGGTTTAAGTTATTTTAAGCTTGTTTTAAAATGTGGATTATTGATATAATTAATGAGAGCCGGCGAAGCTACCTAATCAAGGGTGGGGTCGAGTTGCGGTTGGAATGTCTCTTGCCAAAGACATTGTATTAACACGCCTTCATTAATTAAACTAGATTCGTCATCTAAATAAATTGCTCTTCGTGCACGGTGAAACTATTGACTTAACTTAATAATAAATAAAAAAATATAGAGTTTAAGATAACTAACAAATATGCAAATAAATAAGATAAATTAAAAAATTTAACTAACCCATTCCCATGTCCCAATCAGCCAATTCTTTTGGCATAAAACATGACAAAAAATTTCGCTGTTATTTATAAAGTTATCATGCAAATCAATTTATAATTAATTATAATTGAAAATTCTTTTTTAAATATAGTACTGTATTGATTAATCCATGTGTACTTCATCACATATTTATTGGAGTTGATCCGTTTGTGATTTTCGGCAAGGGGATTAGTGTGTACGGTGTAATTAGAGGTTTTGACTATTCATTTGCAATTGTTTTGCTAACTATTGCATTTGTTTTATGTTTTTTAGCATTATTGAGGATTAGTTTAAAAAAAATTAAATTACTGAAATTTAAGTTGGTATTTAAGTTAATTAGTTCTAGATGACGTGGTCTCTTCTTTAATGTATTATGTGATTGGCTGATTGCACAATCGTAGATATATTTAAAAAATGCTATTATACCATAAACAAACAGAGTAATTAAGAAGAATAAATAAAAAGAATTTCTAATAGCTGCTTCGATGCTGATGTCTGAATTAAAGATTATGGTGAGTATCTTTTATTTGATAGTTTTAAATAAATCCATTTCTCCTTCTTGTTTGAATAAAAGAGTAATAGAGTGTGTATCTTTCAGTTGTTAACATACATATATTATTTTGATTTATTCCATTTCTCCCTTCTTACCTACTCTGCTGCATGACTTTTATCAATAACTATTTAAAATATTTTGGGTAAAAATAACATAGCTGATCAAATAACACCCTTTATTTGCAGGCCAAGTTAAATTTCTACTACCATGGCTATCACCTAATCTGTTTACATATTCAGTAGGTCTATTTCATTCTATATAATCTTTTAATGTAATCATTCTTTTGTGATTTATTGATCTTATGTATTTACACACATCTACCTATAGTTGGCAAATTATTGAATTTAGAGTGTACCGCAAAAGTCTCTTGGACAATGGATTTGTTTTTCCGGTAAAAATTAGTAGTAGTATTAATCATGATTTTTAGACGAAGACTTAATGAGGTAATTTTGTATTAGTTTTAGACTTTTTTTTTCCTTCACTCTTTTCATCATAAATAAGGTTTTAGTGTTTATATTTGGTTTATTGGTGAAATTAGTAATCATACTAAATTTGAAAGGAGATTAGAAAATAGAGAATTTTATTAATGTCTTAAAACTCGTGCCAGATCAAAAGGTGTCAAATTTTAAGGCCCGAGGGAGTAATATAAATAAAAGGAGTAACAATAATAAAAATTGATCTCTCTTTTAAAACCCTAAACCTTCTCCGGTTATCCCTCTCAGCGCTCTCCGGCAACCACTCTCCGGCGGCGGGTTAAGCTTCCAGTAGCTCATCTTCCCCTCTTTGCTCAAAGCTTATTCCTCTCCATATTCTCCGACCTCCATTGAGAGATTAAAGGTTAAAGCTTTGTTTACTCAAACTCGTTTCTTGCAATTTAAGATAGAAATTGAACTCCTCTTTGATTATCTCACTTCCTAAGTTAATATTTGTGGTTTTGAATTCAAGATTTATGCTTTTGGTTGTGTCTGTGAAAGTGAGAATTTTTAGCACTCAATCTAAAATTGGGGATTTCATATTATTATGCTTGTTGTGGCTATTAATTAGCTGTTGGGAGTGAATTCGTATAAGTGGTTGTGGCTATGAAACTAATTACAAACATGAATATCTGAAATGAGTTGCTACTGTACTGATCTGTTTCGGCCACCTTAACATGCTGGAATTGATATTCTAAAATTTTTATGCATACTATCAGGTCTTGGGAAGATCTCTTCAAAATTTCAAGCCATTACATTAACATTTGCTATTGTAAAAAATTCTTAGAAAACATTTGCCAGAAACTGTCATGAACTGGCAACCTGTTTTGAAAGAGTCATAACAATCCCTTGGAGTTTTTAAGCTAAATCAGTTTATTTCGTGAAGATGATGTAATGCGGTCGATTTTTGTAAGCTTAAAAAGTTGAGAATAGAGTTATAAGCTAATTGGGGGATTTATATCTTTTCTTTTTTCTACATCATGAAATGATTCTCATACAATGTGTTGTATTTTATTTATTTATGTTGATATATGCTTTGTTTGAAGTTTGCTTGTTAATTTGACTTGTGGGTTGTAAGTTAATTGAATTGGATTGATTCTATAGATGATAGAGATTATGGTTGTAAGTAATGATATGATAATGGGCACCCACTTTTACAATAACCAGACTCATTCTTTAAAACACTGCGGCGACCAGAAAAAACATGTCATTCAGAGGAAGAGGGGGCGGCCGCGGCCGTGGAGGGCCCCCTAGAGCCAAGCAAATGCCCTTCGATCTCTTTCCGGTAATGCCACGTATCCTACTTTGCTTATTATAAACGCAGTTTGGTTATCTGGCGTAGTTTTGATCTGGAGGGGAATTTGATTGATTGATTGATTGATTAATAGGAAATTGCGATAGGCGTTGTGAAGTATTCTGTGGAAGAAGTAAAGAAGTATTCTCAGTTTGTGACCTGGTCACAGAATCTACAGACCTTTTTCGAGACATCTCCTTACCATTACCAAGATAGAAGGCTATCCCTACAGAGTACGTTTCCCCCTTTTTAATTTCAGATCAATTTTGCCTCTTTGCTCTCTGCTGATGGACAGTTGTGCCATGATCCGAATTAAATTAGGGGAGTTTGTATGATACTTTGAAAGAGTATAGCTGGGATGTGAATTTGTTTTCATCCCATTTTTTTCTAATGTGATTTACATGACTAATACTTATTGATCATGTATTATGAGACCTAATTTGAGTATCTATTTGTTTAAACTTTAGCAAAACATATAATCAATTCAATGGGGACTTATTTTTTAGTGTAACCGTGTGCTTAGAAATTACAGGCAAAAATAGGATACAAAATTTCATCTGTTTTGACCGAGTATCCCTACTGTTTGGGTATGTTGTGACAGATATTGTGTATGATGCTTTATGCTTTATGGAGAAAAGTGTGCTATAAAAATTGAAAATGATGAATAGCAAAGCTATATCTCATCTGAATATGCGGTCCTGCTTTGTTGTTGATGAACTTGCTATGCAGTCATATTGCTACTAATAATTGTGTCTTTTGAGTTTTTATTTCATGCAGTTGCTTGATTTCAGTTGGTCTGATATGTCTATAAATTATTGCAGAAACGCAAAAAGTAGACATAGAGAGGTACTCGGATAAGAAATCGCAGGCAACAACTGTTAAGCAACCACTCCATCACTTAATAATGATGGACAAAGATCATATGCCTGCAGAACTAGCCAGAGGTCGATGTTGCGTTTGTATATTAAACAGCTGTCTTAGTTTGTAGCATCAATTTTCAGATTGCCCTGTGAATTTTCTTGGTCTCATGTATCTCATATATTCTTTAACGTAACAGGTGGACAGCAGACTGTCAAGAGAATCAAGTGGGACAATGAAATAGGTAATAAGTTCGCAAGAATTAATATTGTTATTTGTCGGCGATCATCATAATCATGGATGTCACTTATATATGCCTATTTGTTAGCACTTTTTTTCCATTTGAATTTTCTTTTCAAAATGTGCTGCTGATGGAATGAAAATTTGAAATGATTATAACAGACTTGAATAAACTGGATCAGTTTGAGAAGCTTGAGGAGAAGCTTAAGGTAAATTTTCCATATGTCAACTGAAATTCTTTTTAGCGTTT
The DNA here is from genome assembly GCF_023119035.1 of Salvia hispanica. NCBI lineage: Eukaryota > Viridiplantae > Streptophyta > Magnoliopsida > Lamiales > Lamiaceae > Salvia > Salvia hispanica. The sequence continues at coordinate 18,517,471 of NC_062968.1, forward strand.
ACTTCATACGTGTTACCGGAAGCAATGTCTTACTTTTTGTGCTTTTACTATGTCATTTTGATCATTCCTTTCATTTTTTTTGTCTATGGAATATGTGCTTTTAGGGAACTGAAGAAGAAAATGAAGAGGAGGAAGTAGAAGAGGAGGAAAATGAAGAAGATGAAGAATTTAGTGATGACAATGATTATACGAAGGTATATTGCTGACCTCATGCATCACACTCAACTTACATAATTTTCACCGCAAACCTTATTTTTCTGCTATATTCAACATCTGACAATCTTGTGAATGCTTGTTTTTCAAATTATTCACTCATTAAAGTTTCTGTTGATTTGTTTGACATATATTCCTCTGGATGAGAATTATACGAACTGTAGCTAATACATCTGCAATTTACAGGGTGAATACGTTGATGACGATGAAGATGACTTTAACATGGATGATGAGGCAAACGACGATGGTATACTTGATCTTTCTCATGGCTTTTACTTTTCAACTTATGTTTCCTTTGATCTCCACTTATGAATTTCTGATATTTGCAGATGAAGGGATTTTTTGAGTTAGCATCACATTGATCAACAACTTGGCTACATGTGGGGTATTTTTCCTTGCAACATGAGCTCTAATTTAGAAGGTGTTACAGTATGTATGTATAGTTTTTTTCTTATTTGTTTCTTAAAGAAATAAAAAAACACCAACCGTTGGTAGGATTTAGACCTGGTTTACTGTAAGCCGCACAACGAAATAAACTGTTTTTGGTGTTTGGTGTGACCTCCATTTATTTACTTTTATATCAGTTTTTAATAGAATGAAAATAATTTTCGTAAACCTTAAAAAGGTGAACAATAATAATCCAGAGAGGGAATAGGGTGGTGAACTTTCTATTCACTTTCCAACTGAAAAAGGCCGCGCCGCGGCTGTCTATTGCAGGGATGGATGGCGCCGCGGTGGTGGAGGAAGAGCTGCGAATACAGCGGGGCGGAGCCGTGGTAGCCACCGTTCCCATTATTAATTTTTTTAAATTTTCTTAATAAATAATGTGATTTTATTTTGTGGTTGTGATGATGTGGCAGAAGAGTTTTATGGCTGTCATGACTAGGCGGATAAGTTTTTTTTGGCTGTGGCGTGGCTGTTCAGCATATTCTGGACACTCTTATCGAGTCGTATGCAGATAAACTTTTTGTGAAATGTCGAAACTAATTGATCGAGCAAAAATTGGAGGCTTTATGTGCAATTTTAGAAAGAAAAAATAAACAATTAGAAATCGCAATGATTTTTTTGACTAATTAATAACTAAAAACTAAACAGAGTATCAGACTACATAAGTACAAACTACAGTGCAAATAATTATGTTTATTTGCCAAACAAAAATTTCAAACAATTACAAAACTGAAAATAAACAAGTAGTACTAAACATCTAACGAACTCAAAATAGAAACTAAGAAAATAATACTAGTTGCTATGTTAAGAAAATGGAGAGATTTTACTTTTTTTTTACTTTTCTATAATAATTATAAAATGCATATTTACTATTAATACAAATTACTTCACATGTCCTTAAAACTTTGATCTGTTTCCTTTTTAATTTGTTTCTTAAAATTATAAATTTTTTAGATCAGTTCAATAAAACATTATTAATAATGTGAACTCACTCCACTATCATTAACACTATTTTTATTTCCTTTTTTTCATATATAATGAAGTGTTTATATTTTTATAGTATGGAGAGAATATATGCGATTTAATCTGAATTTTGATCCATTTTACAATGAGTGAGTGCAACAACCAGTGGTTATATACGTCTTTTAGGAAAAAAATTATGTATATTCTAAACTTTGAGGCAACAGCCAGTGGCTTGAAACTAGATCGCCAGTAGTTAAAATATACTATATTTATATAAAAAATAATCAACATCAAATTTGTTTCTGTAACCCTTCAAGATGCATGTACACTTTATACAGAAAAATACTTAGCAACATCTTAACATACAAAACTGTCCTACACAAAATGGCTCCTATAGAGTGGAAGAGCAGATCGAGCAAAGTATACTCAAACAAGGCTGAGAAGATAAGAAACCCATGAGCCAAGCAGATCGTGCAACTCTCGGTCGACCAGAAGCTCCTTTCAATTGGCTAGAATTCGTTAGAAGAACACGAACGTATCTTGTAGAACCTAGAGTATGTCTAATATTTACGCCTGCTTCTAGTCCGATATGATAAGTTGTGCTGTGACCTTGAGGAACCTACTTGGCTTGAATCAACTTGATTTGTTTGCTTCCTTTTGCGTCTCCATGCTAGTTGGATTCGTCTAGCTGCGATTCCACGCTCATGAGGTGATTCATACCTGCAACAAGAGAATCAACGGTTGATTTTATGGGAGATGTCGAAGGAGGCAACAAGATGACTACAAATAAAAGTTACTTTATGGCGCCCTGAACGAGTGGATTCTTCAAGAACCTTGTGAAGAGACCCGCCACTTCTTCAAAATCAGCAGCTCGTAATACAAAGGCTTCGACATTTGTTAAGCAAGTTACATGCCTGTCGCTCAACAGCCCATGTCGTGGAAGTCTAATACTCTTTCCATCTGAAGATTATGAATTAACAAAAACGATGTATTACGAGAGATAAAGCTAGCTAACTAAAAAGAAGTGGAAAATGGGTGCCACAAAAAAGTGGGTGGCTTGAGATTTTACCTTGACTGACGGAAGAATGTTCGAGGCACCAGGTAAGTAGTTCTTCTCCACAAACATCGCCTTCAGACAGGATAGAATCGTTGCCATCTTCTCCCGTGCTCTTCATCTTTCCGCGAATTATAAATACAATTTTATCAACTAGACCACCCGGATATAGTATCTTAGTGTTTTTAATGTAGGATCTTGTCTTCAGCTTCTCTTGTATAGCATCAATGACAGGTTCATCGAGAAGTTGAAAAATCCGCACCTATTAACGGCGTTTGATATTACTGATAACTAAGAAATCTCTGATGAATACGTAGTTTAGGCGTTGAGAATTTACTTTCTTGACGAACTTAAAGAGATGGCGCCTAATTTCTCGTTGAAGGTCCTCTGGCAAGTTCTCTATCAGCGTGTCTTCGTTTACACCCCTAGTTGCTGACCAGTTGAAGCGTTCTGCGGCTCGGACTCGACTGCAAGGGACAAACACATATAAATCTGGTCAATTAGGTTATACATATAGTTTCTAGCTCCTATTGTGAATTTATAATTGGAACATTTTGAAGCTACTGCAGTTTGTTGTCAAGTTGTTCAAGATACACTTAAGAACCCAGATGTAACCTACTGCTAATGCAACTAGGAAAATATGATGTTCACACTTGCAAAATAAACATGAGACTAAAAGGCAAATTAGGAAGGGTAAAAAACCAAAGAAATGAAACAATCAGCAATGACCATAAGAAAGAAAGATAAAGAATATGGAACCTTCGAAGATTTTTAGGTAAGCGACGATGGCTCATCCATTGTTCAACATCGCGGCTTCTTAAAGATTTTTCTAGCCTCCTGAAGTAAAAAAAATAATGACTTTACTTAGTCCCAAAGATTTTTCTTCTGCGAGCACTTGAATGATTAACTCCACTTAAGCACAAAGTGACAGGGAAACTAGAGAACTGAGATACGAAATCCGTATATATACAATTATCATGTCAGTTCAGTTGAGTGTGCACCTGCGTCCAAGTGCCTGCAGAAAGTTCTGCATATTCCCAATCAGAAGAGCGAAAAGCAGCAGACCTATCCCTATTATGAACATGGTGAAAACAACTTCGAGAGCCATGTAGCTCGGCTCCTGATTCCCAGCTAGCGTACTAATTTGCTTCATAAACAATCACAACACGGATTTTTATTGACCGTGAAGTCAGATTATTAAAGAAACGGCATAAACAAAAAAAACATGTAGAACTAAGTTACCTGGAACCCCCAAAAGAGTGAATACAAGTATCGATCGAAAATGTCCTTGTGAGTGGTCAGATTGACAGCAGCTTCACATATCCCAAAGTCAAAACCCTCTTTCGTAAAACAAGCACTTGCATTTTTATTTTGTTTCCAGTCACTCCAGTCCGGATATTTTGGAAACCTCTGTTCATAATCATGACTACAGCTGAGGAATGTCTTACAGTTACTGGTTGTATTCCATTCACATGCTTTTTGAAGGCATTTATTGACTCTCTGCACGAGTAAATCAGGTGAGAAATGTTTCCAAAATGAGGGATAGCGCTCCGAATGAAAGAACGAACCTGTATGCTAAGAAGATACCAGCATGAGCCAACCACATGGCTCGCTAAAATGTACGTGAGAAGATTCATGAGGAAATTCGCCCAGGCTGACTCAAAAATGAAGCCAGTTGGGGAAAAACCAGCAACCAAAGGTAAGAATCTGCTCAGCCTTGGTATATACTGAACGAGAATTGCCGATGGAAGGACAAATTTTATAATTTCGTTTCCAGGTGACGAGGCAGAGTGTGGTAAGACAAATATTAATATAATCTACAGGAACGCAGAGGAGTCGATTTTAGTAGAAATCAAACTTGAGAGGTGCTTGCAAAGTAGTACATGTAATTCATGGAATACGAGAACAATAGAAGAGATTCTCTGTTCCATAATGGTACTCCATAGTAGAGCTGGTTGAAAGTAAAATGATGGAAGAAATGGTAAAAATCCAACACAGATGGCAAAGACACACCTGTGGCATGGGAAGTACAACAAGTAGATCAACAGGAAAGTATGTCGTGAAATAATTCCAGGCAATTTTCTTAGGATCATCAACTAAATCGCCAGACCCTGCAACTCTTGTTTCAGGAGCAACATAAGCTAGCCTGAACTGCAAAATGACAGCGCACCTTCACTTGTAAAACATGTTCGGAAAAAACACCAGAAATCACATTGAAGCGCGATTTCGATCATACTAAAGGTAGAAGCAAGTGCCCATTTTTGTAACAGTCGATGTGATTGTTCGAATACCAATCCTACTTCAGCTAGTCAGCTTTTAGATGGACAACTGGCTTATTCTAAAATGAGGGAAAGATAAAAATCATCACATGCATTATATAAGTACCACTCAAAATGAAAGACCCTTGTTCTGCAATTTTTTATAAAAAAATAATTGGTAAACATTTGAAAAGGCAAGAAGAAATGCTTCAACGCAGGGTGACATTGAGCCTTATACCTGAAGGAGGATATGCATGAAATAAACGCAGTCGGTAATGGTCCTTAAGATGAGAAATTCTCGAGTCTTAGGCATAATTAATTCGACGCATTTGTAATCCTGCAGGATGATGGTCAAATTAAGTCAATTGTAACTGAGTTTGTTCACATTCTTTATTGATACATTAAACATCCAATAAGAATTGTATTACGTAAAAAATATAGGGGTGATAGTATTGACAAGGAGATCACAACCACAAAAAAATGGAAACATGAGCAAAAAACTCTAACAAGAATACCTGGCGCACAAACAATAGGAAAAAGAAAAATGGATCGAGAAATGACGCGAGAATGCAAAACATAACGAAGATTTTGTTCCACCACTGAACGAGTTTTGCATGAGGATTAATAACCCCGGGAATACAAGAAAGAAAACGCACGCGCATTCTCTTTGCCCAACTTTGTGCATCGCCATAGAGCATATTGCGATACTGCAAAAGAGGGTCACACACTATGAGGGCAATGCCTGAACTTGTTAGCAGAAATAGATAAAGCATGTAGAAAATATCAACAAATTTGCCACGAAAACACCAAAAACTCGTAAATGAGACTTTTTGACCATTATGGAGAACGCAAAATATATAAGACTTAGTATTCACTACCGAAAGAAATGCCAAGAAAACCATTTTACGAAAATAAATCTACTGTAAACAAAAATAATGATTGGAACTATCTCAGTACCAATCCTGTCTCAGAAATTGCATTGAAGCACCATAACTGAAGGGAATGTGAGCAAACACAGCAGCACAAGACATATCTCTTTGTTTTAGGAGTAGTCATTTCGAAGCTAAAATTGATGTCATGTAAGCAAGGAAATCATTGACCTTAATAAAACAATTCAATAAAAGAATTGTTAAAAGCTAAAATTGCACAAGGCCAGGATACAAAAATCACACTATATTAAAAGATATCTGATGCAGACCTCTGTGAATTCATCACTCACCACTCAATCATTACTAACACCCTCATAAATCAAGCATTCACATAGACTCTCCACAAACTGATAAGTACAAAAAGGCCATGACTGCAATAAACAGTAATACCTTAGCATCAATCATCACTGTTGTCCTTGACGGCTTCTGCTGCCCCTTAGCATCATAGAACATGGGACAAGCGGTGCAGTAGGGATCACTGCACTTCCCGAGCTGCCCAGACCTCCAGAGGTGCTCATTCTTTCCCACGTAGTCCCCATCACCATTCCTGGCCCGATTCTCAGCCTCAGCAGCTGTCTGAGGAGGCCTAAAGACAAGCTCGTTGTTCCGGCCAGGATATAACGGACCACTCATCTGTACTTGAGGATTTCGCTTTGCAGCCCTCAAAGGGCCAGTGAAACCAACTAGATTTTGCTGGTATTCAGATGGATGTGGAGACTCCGTAGCGAAAGACATTGACACACTCCTCGTCCTACCAGAAATTCCTCTTCTTGCAGAGGAGCCGCCATTATCGGACTGTAAATGTGAAGCTGGCAGCATAGGTGCTTCATCTCTCGATGAAGCATCCATTGCTTCAAATACACCTGCAAACAGAAATTACTCTTATTCTTTCCTTTCTGTTTTCTAATTCTCCATCAATCTTTCCCAAAATCAACAAATTCCATCCACAAATAGCAACATGACAGAAGGAGAATATATTACCTTTCCTAGAGACTTTTCAAAGAAATAGACCTCCCAACCAAAATTGACACACAATAGTAAAACAACAACAACAACAAATGCAGTAAGTTTTCAGTTAATCAAAAAATCTATGAGCAAGAATTCAACAACCAGCCTCTCAAAAAATCAAAAATCAGAGGCCCATAATTTCATACATATATTAGAAGCTAAATAAACAAAATCCACCCACAAATTGCAACATAAGAGAGAGAAAGAGAGGGGGGAGCATAGATTACCTTTGTCGGATACTATCCAAATTCCAAAAAAATACCCTTCCCCACCAATTAAAATTCACACTAACAAGTACTAACAAAGAGCCAACAAATGAAGTAACTTTTCAGTTCATGAAAAATGATGCGAGCAAGAATTCAACAATTATTTTCACACACATATGTCAAGAAGCTAAATCAACCCCACTTTCCAAAATATAATCTTGGAATAAAACATGCGAGGAAAAAGCAGAGAAAGGCCAGCCTTTTTCCCACGTCCATCAAAGGAAATTAAAGGGAAACAACAACGAAAGATAAAACCTTACTTTAGCACTTTCAGCTCAGTGATCTTGAAAGGTGACTAATAAAAATAAAATAATCCATGTCCTTCTAGAAAAGATTGTTTAGCAAATTCAACATGGCAATTGTTTAGTATTTGCAAGCAAATGGGAAAGCCGAGACTGAATGTAGGAGAAAAGAGTTGTATTTATGCGCAGAAGAAGAAACTTAAACGCTCAAGAAAGTTTCAAGAAATTGACTCAACCAACCGACTAAGTCGTGTTTCATTTCCATGTTGTCGCCTGCCTGCCACATACAACAAAGATGCTCTCTTGACTAATCATATTTTAGTTACACAATATAATTTCGAAAAAATGGAAACTAAAGAATGATGAGTGGATTTATAAAAGTATTCATTTTGATATTGTAAATATAGAAATTAGTGATTATGGACTAACATAAAACTAATAAAACGCTTTAAATCTTTATTTACGATTAATTAGATTTAGTAGCAAATTTGTTTTATAGGAGTGTGTAACAATCCACTATTAATATGAGTTTGATCGTAAGCTGCCCATAACCATGATTAAGTTTGATTGAAAATCCTACTTTCTTTTTATGGTGACAGTCATATTTTGTAAGTTGGAATTTAATATAACTAGTGTTGAATTCATAAAATTAAGGAGACATATGTCCAATTTTTATGTGTATAAGTTTTATAATAGAGAATATTAATGATTTAACGGAGTATAAGATTCACTTTTTAAAAGATGAAAAATATAAATAAAACTTTATACGTGATATTTCTGAATAACAAAATTTAACATTATTTTGCTCACAAAGGCAGTATATTTATCTTCTTTTGAAATCATAATAGCTATATCATCTTTACATTATCAAATAGCCATCTTGATATATGAACTCAAACAATAATATGGTTATTATAAGCTCGAACCGTAATATAGGATTAGTAATACTACTACTATTCGTTAAATTGTTGTTATCGCTTCGTTAAATTGTTGTTATCGTCAGGCGTATTTAACAAAATACGTATGTAGTAACAATTCTACTACATTTGTCTCACGATAAGAGTCCACTTTTGTTATTTTAGTTCGTCTCATAGTAAGAGTCCATTTTTATTTTTACTATAAATTATACATAGGTCTCATATTTCTCTTACCCGTTCTACTCACGTTCATTACATTTTTTAAAATATGTGTCGAGTCAAATGTGGAATCATATTGTAGTAGTGAAACGGGAGGTATTAACAATGATATGGGTTTCGACTATAAGTTACATTACAATATCTACAAGACCGGACTTTGAGACTCGTGAAACACTCAATCAAAGAGTATGTCCACTTCCATTTGTATCCAATTAAGATTTCCTGCAATATTTAACAAGAATATATAATGAAAGACTATGAATGGAGTTTGTCATTTTCTTCTTTGTCCTTGATGACGCAAAAGTTTATTCCTGGCATTTAATCATTGGGATCCTTATTTCTAACCGTCTTTAAATGTTTATAGGCTAATTAATTGTGAATTGAAGTTCACCTATCACCGAAATTCATTGAATGCTCAATATTTAGTTATGTGATGTTTGAAACTTGAAAGAAGATATGATTGTTCAAAAGACAGATGACGATGATAAAAAAATCATATACAGATTCATATATCTAACTTTAAGCATTCAGTAGACTATATATAAAGAAAACTGTAGCTTTTTGGTAAATTAAATTTGCTTGAAAGGTTAATACTATAATACTATAGAATATGGGTCATGTTCTTGAATGAATGAACTGTATTAAACTTTTTCGGACATCAAATATATTAACTTTAGAGACATAAAGAGTTCCATTTTTTTAATTGTAGATTTCATGATTTTAAGCCTCTCAATTTTTGATAGTCCATCACTTCTTCTCTTGGCTCCTCTTCTCTCTTCCTCTTTGGGAGAGACATTATAGCTTTGGCCAATGCTACCTTCCTCACAAGCAATCTCCATAGCTCATCACTTTCTCCCCCGTCCCGCGCCTCCTTCGACTTAAACTTTCTGTGAAAACGAGCGTTATGAACGGTCGAACATTTACCAAGAATATATCAAGAATAAAGACAAATTATTGACAATCAACAAACATAAAAATGAAGTTCATTCCACATTCTGTGTATGATGTGAGAGAACTGGTCCTAATTAATAGTATCCCACATGAACAACCACAATTTGGTCAAGTCTTGAAACGAGCACGAATGAGCATCAACATCCGAAGGATAACCTAGCGTGACCCTAACGTCTTTTCTAGGGTAACAAGTCATGTCCTGGTTGGTACGTCGCTGGTCAAGGATAGAAATATCGAGCTAAGCCATCATGAATCAAAAAATGACTCGTCGCTACCATTACTTTGGAAGAAAGGCACACTTTAGGAAACAAAATGTGACAATGACCCTACATTTATGTCTTTATTCATCATAGCTTTTGTGATTGAGAAGAAAGGTAATGACCATAAGTTTTTGAGGGTCAAATGGCAACAGTCAAGTATATGGGACCAGGTCTGGTTGTGGTATCAAATAATAAATCTAGCAAGATTTCAAGATACACACATATCTATATATGAAAGTAAAAGCTGATCAATGATAATATATATTACCTGCATAGAGGGACTCTGCATTCATCATAATTGTCACAAATGCAGGAATGCAGCCTAAAGAGCTGCCACATCCGTTTACAGTGCAAACACCCTCCATTAACCCTTTTCTTGCAGCCACCAACGTGCTTGATCAGAAGCTGGAGGCCGTGGCAAGTTGAGAACTTGCTGCAAGGCCCCTTTTCTTTGCTCGTATCCATATCATGTGGGCCTACACCAGTGCACCCCTCGGAGCATATATGTTCGAGGCAGGACATAGCCTCACTTAGCTCCATATACAAACTCCGCTCCTTTCTTCGCCTCCTTGTCCTCTTCTTCATCTATTCCATGAGACAAAAACATATTTAGACCAGTTTTTGATAAAGAGATGTATTGATAGGGTAGGGTGTGTACCGACTCAGATTCATCGATGGATTGCAAGATCTGGAGCTCGAGAAAGGGGTCGTGGTTTTGTACGAACTTCCAGCCTTCGGTCTCCTGAAGCGCATTGAAGTTTTTGAAGAGCATGTTCATGCACTTAAGGTGAACATCGGGGGCGTCGCATAGTCTTGCTAGCTGAAGCACATCCACCACATTCTCAATGGTGAGATGCTCAGCCAACGCCCTTGTACACTTCTGCTTTAGCTGTGGCACCAAGTATACATGTGACAATGCTAGCAAATGAATTGCATACTTCTTCAGCTGCTCTTCATCACATCTGAAAATCAAATTTGCAGTCCCTCGTTTACATGAGATCAGAATTTTAGGCATTTGTCCTTAGAAATTTGGATCAATAATTTTAAGAGAAAATTATCGTACAAATCATGAAATTATATCAAATTCCGGTCTCATAACTTTAAAATTCTATCAAAAAATATGAAGTTTGAACTTGTTCACACAAAAAAAATGTTAGTGTCTGATATCGCGGTCGGTAAATTATGTGGATGTCACTATGGATGGGTGAAACGACGTCGTTTATCAAAAAAGAAAACAACGTCGTTTAGTTAAAATGCATCAATAATATACTATTACATATTGACAACCAAATTTTTTCGCAGTAAAATATCGTGAACAAATTCACACTTCATTCTCATTTTCAACTAACCAAAATTTGACCTATACTTATCGTTTTTCCATTAATTATTTGCCATATTTTACAACTAAACTAAATTAAATTTCGAATTATAAATATGTGTGTGTGTGTGTGTCGGTGAGTTTTTATTTCACTTGAATAATTTAATTTCCTAATTAACTTCTACCCGGAACATATTCACTATTTGTCATTATTTAGAAAAAAATGATACTCCTATGAAAAATAGAATGAATAAATTGTTTTAATTAACATACAACCAAAAATAACAACGAAATTCAGTTTTGGATTCGACTTTAAAATTTCATGCAATTCGTCTTGATTATTTTTTATACTATTAAAAAAGCAAATCCAATAAAAAATTAAAGCGTCTGTATCAAAATACTAGTGTGATAAAGTAGACGAGCATGTGATTAATGATCAACTACCAATGTAGGTAATCAAACGAAAATTAATTCTATCTTAATTAGTCAAAGTCAACTCCAATAGTGCCGGTAAATCATAGGAGTAAAAATTAATAAGTATACTCCCTCCGTCCCTAATTAATTGTCACTCTTTGATTTAGCACAAGTTTTAAGAAAGGTAAAGAAAAGTTAGATAAAAGTTAGTGGAATATGAGACTCATTTATTTATAATGGATTATTGGTTTTATAATAAAATGCGAGTGAACTGAGTTAGTTGGACATGAGACTTACTTACCATTTATAGTAAAAATAAAGTGTGACAATATTGAGAGACAGACCGAAATGGAAAAGAGTGATAATTAATCGGGGACTAGGGAGTACTAATATTATTGAAGTTGTTCCAAGTGTATTGGGATTTCAATCAAGAGACATGTGAATACTATAGATAATTAAGATTAAGGAATCTCAATTAAGAAATGAATAAATAATGAGTGGCCACGTTTTGCATGACCGAAACTCACCTGTACGAATAAAGAAACTGAATGAAGACGGAAACGGCGTCGTCCGGCACGCCAAGTATGGGAATTTTCCGTTCGGAGCGATTAATCATGCTCTCCAGCGCCGGCGACGTAGCAGCCTGCAAAATTTCGAAGTAACGACCAATCATTAGCATATTTTATCAATCCTTTTCTCCAGAATCCAAATGCATCCCGATTTAGGAGATCAACTATTGTGAAATAAAAAAAATCCTCAAATTTTGACGATTTACGAGTCTAGCGAGAGAGAGAGAGAGAGAGAGTACCAAAAATTTAGAATGTGCGGAAATGAGTAAACCAGAGGAGGTAACGACATGGACATCGGGTTCCGGCATTTCGGCAGCGCCACCGTGGACCGGAGGAGTTGAATGCAGCTCCATTTTTCCGGAAATGTGAGTTTAATTCAATCGTATTTGTTGAAGGTCGTGTAAATTTGTAGTGCGATGGTTCGATTCGAGCTTCAAAACTTGGGATTGAAATTTGAATGATTTGTTGTTTGTTGAAGGTTAGTGGAAAAGGATCTGTGAAATCAACAATTGAGATGAAGCATGTATTTATAGACATGTAGGAAAAGAGAAAAACAAATAAGTAGAATATGTTAATGAATAGTTATATAAGCAAATTACCAAATTAAATTACATAGATTGCTCTATCGATTGGAACAATATCGATTGTGATTTTATTTATATAAGGTGGATTTGAGAAATTGGTAATTTGGTAGACATGTAGGAAAAGAGAAAAATGGAATATGTAAATAAATAGTACTAGTTATATAAGCAAATTACCGAATGAAATCTCTATCGATTGGAACAATATCGATTGGGATTTTAATTATATAAGTTGGATTTGAGAAATTAGTAATTTGGTAGCAAGAAATCATGAAGATTTTCATCCCAGCTTAAAAGTAAAAAACCTTTTTAAAACCGAGCTATTCATGTTAAATTCATGATTTAACTTTAAATGTCAACCATTGATTTTATGTGTCACAATCCCATGAGATGCACGACCAATTTTATTTTATTCACATTAATTTTAAATTAAATTAATTAACAAGATATTCTTGTTAATATAAAATGAATTTCAGTTCCACTTCCCCTGATCATCACAAAAATAAATAAAAAATTTTAACTTTCTTAATTTTATTAAAAAAAGTATAATGATACTCTTACTTTTTTCTAAAACTCCCATTTAATATATAGATTTGGCGAAATCATAAGTTGCATACTATATTACTAATATATTCCTAAGTTATTAATTTAAATTAAAAATTGTAAAGTTTTACTTTAACTCTTATTTCAATCACCGTAACCTGATATAAAAAAATTAAAGCATGTGGACAAATGGGGTCGGACAACTTAAACTATAATGGTTAGTAAGATACAAGACCAACATTTTTAATTATAATATTTTGTTATTTTACCTTTTAGTTTATTGTTCTTCTCTTGTTAAATAGATAAACAAAAAGGAATATTTAAAGAGTATATGAGAATCAAATCATACTACATCCGTTCCATAGTAATAGAGTCATTTTGCCATTTTGATACATTCCATAGTAATAGAGTCATTTTGCCATTTTTGTACCTTCCATAGTAATAGAGTCATTTCCCTTTTTAATAAAAAGTCAACACATTTTTCCACACCTACATTACTTTCTCTTATTTTTTTCTCTCTTCATGTCTCTACCCTTTTTTATTTTCCACTTTATTCTCTCTTTACTTAACTCACCTAACACAATTTTTCTTAATCTCCGTACCGAAAAGAAACGTCTTCATTACTATGGAACGGATGGAGTATTAGCTAAGGCTTAGCTAACTCTAGCACTGAACCATAACGCCTAATCTACAAATTTCAAATGTCGGAAGGGGATTAAATCTAGCTAAGCGAATGACTTAATAATTATAGATAATCCTTGAGACATCTAAAGATAATAAGAATTAATTGGATAAGAGCTTGGAATTATGTATTGGATACTCGAGTTATGCATTTCTCCGCATTATCACATCTGATCATTGTTTATTTGTCTTGTTTATTTATTTTAATCTAGTTAGATTATGTACAGTAGAAATAGAACCAAAAACTCATTTTTGATTATCTAGATGGTAGCAGGTGAAATTGGTTTATGGTACTCGTAGTTAAGTTGATACATTTAGTCTCTATAGAATACGATACTCTTACTCATCCCTACAACAATCCCATACACTTGTGGATAGTTTTTGTAGTAAAATAAAAGCGAGTCACCGAGATGGCAAGTTGTGCGGTCACCTTGAGGAACCTACTTGACTTGAATCAACTTGATTTGTTTGCTTCCTTCTCTGTCTCCACGCTAGTTGGATTCGTCTAGCTGCAATACCACGCCAATGAGGTGATTCATACCTGCAACAAGAGAATCAACAATTGAATTTATGGGGGATATCGAACAAGGAAACAAGAAGCAATAAGTGATGTGCCTTTAAAGTGTATTTCCGTTCGACTCCAATAGGTGATAGACTCCTGGAAAACTTGCGTACAGCCCCCTTGAATGCAAGACGAGAACTATTGAACTTATATACATATATAAGGTTCAAGCTTAGGTCGTTTAGAGTTTCCACGACCTTATGCTTGAGCTTATATAGCTGTTGAGCTAAAGCTAGAGGAATAACCTTTTGAAGGTGGCGTTGGAATTGCAGAATGGATTATAGTTGGTGTTTTCTTTGTCAGTTTTTCACTTACAAATAATAAATCTCTTTTCATACTGAGGTCAGAATCAGAAGGCTTGTTTATTCCTTCATTCATTTATGGACCCACTTTTAGGCTTTTTCTTGGAATGGCTACAAATAAAAGTTACCTTATGGCGCTCTGAATGCGTGGATTCTTCAAGAATCCTTATGAAGAGACCCACCACTTCTTCAAAATCAGCAGCTCGTAATACAAAGGCTTCGACGTTTGTTAAGCAAGTTACATGCCTGTCGCTCAACAGCCCATGTCGTGGAAATCTAATACTCGTTCCATCTGAAGATTATGAATAAACGAAAACGACGTATTATGAGTGAAATATAAGATGTGAAGTGAAAATACGAGAGATAAAGCTACCTGACAAAAAAGAAGTGGAAAATGGGTGCCTAAAAAAAAAGTGGGTGATTTGAGTTTTTACCTTTACTAACAGAAGAATGTTCGAGGCACCAGGTAAGTAGTTCTTCTCCGCAAACATCGCCTTCAGACAGGATAGAACCGTTGCCATCTTCTCCCGTGCTCTTCATCTTTCCACGAATTATAAATACTATTTTATCAACTAGACCACCCGGATATAGTATCTCACTGCCTGTGATGTAGGATTTTGTCTTCAGCTTCTCTTGTATAGCATCAATGACAGTTTCATCGAGAAGTTGAAAAATCCGTAGCTGTAAATGGCGTATCATATCAATGATAACTAAGAAATATCTGTTAAATATGTAGTTAAGGTGTTGAGAATTTACTTTCTTGACTAACTTAAAGAGATGGCGCCTAATATTTCGTTGAAGGTCCTCTGGGAAGTTTTCTATCATCGCGTCTTTGTTTAAACCCCTACCTGTTGCCCAGTTGAAGCGTTCTGCAGCTCGGACTTGACTGCGAGGGAACAAAAACATACACATCTGGTCAATTAGGTCATACATATAGTTTCTAACTCCTATTGTGATTTCATAATTGGAATAATAAGAAGCTATTTGTCAAGTTGTTCAATATACACTTAAGAAACCCTGATGTAACCTACTGCTAATGCAACTCGGAAAATATGATGTTCACACTTGCAATAAACATGAGACTAAAAGGTAAATTAGGAAGGGTAAAAAACCAAAGAAATGAAACAATCAGCAATGATCATAAGAAGAAAGATAAAGAATATGGAACCTTCGAAGATTATCAGGTAAGCGAAGATGGTTCATCCATTGTTCAACTTCGCGGCCTCTTAAAGACTTTTCTAACCTCCTGAAGGAATAAAAATGTCATTACTTAGTCCCAAAGATTTTTCTTTGGGATGGCGCTCTGATATGCAAGAACGAACCTGTATGCTAAGAAAATACCAGCATGAGCCAACCACATGGCTCGCTAAAATGTACGTGAGAAGATTCATGAGGAAATTTTCCCAGTCTGACTCAAAAATGAAGCCAGTTGGGGAAAAACCAGCAAGCAAAGGTAAGAATCTGCACAGCCTTGGTATATACTGAACGAGAATTGCCAATGGAAGGGCAAATTTTCCAGGTGATGAGGCAGAGTGTGGTAAGACAAATATTAATATAATCTACAGGAATGCAGATGAGTCGATTTTAGTAGACATCAAGTTTTGAGAGGTGCTTGCAAAGTAGTCATGTAATTCGTGGATACAAGAAAAATAGAAGACATTCTCTGTTCCATAATGTAAGATGATGGAAGATAAGGTAAAAATCCAACATAGATGTAAAGACACACCTGTGGCATGGGAAGTACAACAACTAGATCGATAAGAAAGTATGTCGTGAAATAATTCCAGGCTATCATCTTAGGATCATCAACTAAATCGCCAGACCCTGCAACTCTCGTTTCAGGAGCAACATAAGCTAGCCTGAACTGCAAATTGACATTGAAGTGCGATCTTGATTTTACTTTGCTAATCCAGAATGATTTCCAACATGTGTGCATGGATCATATTAAAGGTAGAAGCAAGTGCCCATTTTTGTAACCGTCAGTGTGATTGTTCGAATACCAACCCTATTTCAGCTAGTCAGCATTTAGATGGACAAATCAAGCCAATTGCAACTGAGTTTGTTAACATTCTTTAATCATACATAAAACATTTAATAAAATTTATAGTATTACGTAAAACATATAGGGGTGATAGTATTGACAAGGAGATCACAACCACAAAAAAAAGGGAAACGTGAACAACAAACCCTAAGAAGCATACCTTGCGAGCGAAAAATAGGAAAAAGAAAAATGGATCAAGAAATGACGCTACAATGCAAAAGATAACGAAGAACTTTTTCCACCACTGAACGAGTTTTGCATGAGGATTAATAACCCCAGGAATGTAAGAAAGAAAACGCGAACGCATTCTCTTTGCCCAACTTTGTGCATCGCCATAGATCATATTGCGATACTG
Organism: Salvia hispanica; assembly: GCF_023119035.1. NCBI lineage: Eukaryota > Viridiplantae > Streptophyta > Magnoliopsida > Lamiales > Lamiaceae > Salvia > Salvia hispanica. The sequence continues at coordinate 18,534,564 of NC_062968.1, forward strand.
CAAAAGAGGGTCACACACTATGAGGGAAATGCCTGAACTTGTTAGCAGAAATAGATAAAGCATATAGAAATTATCAACAAATTTGCCACGAAAACGCCAAACTCGAAAATGAGACTTTTTTACCATCATGGAGAACGCAAATTTTATAAGACCTAGTAGTTCGCTACCGAAAGAAATGCCAAGAAAAACATTTTACAAAAATAAATCTACTCCAAACAAAAATAATGACTGGAACAATCTCAGTACCAATCCCGTCTCTGAGATCGCATTGAAATTTGAAGCACTATAACTGATGGGGATGTGAGCAAACACAGCAGCACAAGACATATCTCTTTGTTTTAGTCATTTCAAAGCTAAAATTGATGTCATGTAAGCAAGGAAATCATTGACTTCAATAACACAAAGAATTGTTAAAAACTAAAACAGCACAAGGCCAGGAAACAAAAAATGACACTATATTAAAAGATTTGGCATCCAATTTGAATACTTAATACAATTTCCCAATCTATTCTGATGCAGACATCTCTGTATATTCATCACCACTCAATATTTACTAGCACCCTCATAAATCAAGCATTCACATATACTCTCCACAAACTGATATATACAAAAACACCATGAATGCAATAAACAGTAATACCTTAGCATCAATCATCGCTGCTGTGCTTGATGACTTCTGCTGCCCATAATAGATGGGACAAGCTGTGCAGTAGGGATCACTGCACTTTCCGAGCTGCCCAGAGCTCAAGAGGTTCTCATTTTTCCCCACATTGTCCCCAGCACCATTCCCGGCCTGATTCTCAGTCTCAGCAGCTCTCTGAGGAGGCCTAAAGATGAGCTCGTTGTTCCGGTTAGGATATAATGGACCACTCATCTGTACTTGAGAATTTCGCTTTGCAGCCCTCAAAGGGCCAGTTAAACCAACTAGATTTTTCTGGTGTTCGGATAGATGTGGAGACTCCGTAGCAAAAGACATTGACACACTCCTCGTCCTACCAGAAATCCCTCTTGTAGAGGAGCCACCATTATCAGACTGTAAATATGTAGCTGGCAGCATAGGATCTTCATCTCTCGATGAAGCATCCATTGCTTCAAATACACCTGCAAACAGAAATTACTCTTATTCTTTCCTTTATGATTTCTAATTCTGCATCAATCTTTCCCAAAATCAACAAATTTCATCCACAAATAGCAACATGAGAGAGAGAAGAAAATATAACCTTTCCTATAATTTTTTCAAAGAAACAGACCTCCCAATCAAAATTGACACACAATAGTTAAAAAAGAACAACAACAAATGCAGTGACTTTTCAGTTAATGGAAATATCTGTGAGCAAGAATTCCACAACCATCGTCTCAAAATAAATCAACAACAAGAGGTTTCCTACACATATATAGAAGCTAAATAAACAAACTCCACCAACAAATCGCAACATAAGAGAGAGAAACAGAGGGGGGAGCATAGATTACCTTTGTCAGATACTATCCAAAGCAATACACTTCACCAATTAAAATTCACACAAACAAGTAACAAAGAGCCAACAACTGAAGTAAGTTTTCAGTTAATGAAAAATGATGCGAGTAAGATTCAACAATTATTTTCACACACAATGTCAAGAAGCTAAATCAACCCCACTTTCCAAAATATAATCCTAGGATAAACCTAGCAAGGAAAAAGCTGAGAAAGACCAGTCATTTTCCCACGTCCGTCAAAGGAACTGAAGGGAAACAAAGACGAAAGATAAAACCTTACTTTAGCACTTTCAGCTCAGTGATCTCAAAAGGTGACAATAAAATAATGTCCTTCTAGAAAAGATTGTTTCGCAAATTCAACAAGGCAATTGTTTAGTATTTGCAAGCAAATGGGATAGCCGGGACTGAATGTAGTAGAAAATAGTAGTCGTATTTATGCGTTGAAGAAAAAACGTCGAGCTAAACCATCAAGATTCAAAAAATGAGTCATAGCTACCATTACTTTGGAAGAAAGGCACACTTTAGGAGACAAAAGGTAACAATGACTGAGAAGAAAAGTAAGTTTTGGAGGGGCAAATGGCAACAGTCAAAGAGTACGGGACCGGGGCTAGTTGTGGTGCCAAATAATAAATCTAACAAGATTTCAAAATATACACATAAATTTCTACACATGAAAGAAAAACTCAATGATATCAAACTGAACAATGAGTGTGTCTATTGAAGATAACAAATATTAGCTGCATAGAGGAACTGTGCATTCATCATAAATTGTCACAAATGGAGGAATGTGTTGGTGCAGGCAGCGGAAGCGTGCGTTTCATAATAAATCACATAATAATCAGATCTATTTAGCAGATTATTTAGACAAAATCTATTCGCGTAATTATCACATGTATCATACTCATAACTTGAATTAATCATGC
>NC_062968.1:18537059-18553269 GCF_023119035.1 Salvia hispanica
TTATGAGAATAAATAATATAATATAATGGTTTATTATTGAAATATAATAAACAAGTCTAAGGACTTCTTACTAAGAAGGTCAAGTAGGGAAATTCGATGAACCTCCTCATGAGTTTTCCAGTAGGGGACTTGGCCAGATCTAGTAAGAAGAAAAACGTATTCACAACCTAGATAGGCTTTGGCTACCTATTGGTACGGTTGCGGTGTTTGTGATAATTCTCTCTTACCTAAGACGAGATTAGTAACACCGGTGTGGTAAAGCACTGAAAGGATCTAAAAGTGAAATGTATTCTTTATTGCTATCTACCGTAAGAATATATTTCGGAGAATTTTAGTATTTTCTATTCTATGGAATTAATATCAATATTGTTTATTCAATCAAACGTCACTTTGACTTATCAATATGTGAGAGTTTGTACGTAACTCAAGTTCATGATATCTTGGGTGGTAGTAATTGAATAACATGAAGGTATTGGAATATTATTTCATAGAATTCGCGTGCCAGTGTGGTATGATTAAATCCCTAAGGGGTGATCCCCAAGAGGTGTTTGAAAAAAGGAATTTATTATTCAGAAAACTGCGCAGTTGGAATTTATTCCACGAATAATAAATAAAGTTTCAAACTAGAAAAAAAAACTCTTTGGAGAATTAATTTAATTCTAGTCACATAGCAGACAAAAGAATTAAATTGATGGATCAAGATAATCTTAAACGCGGAAAATATTATAAAATAAAATGGACCCAAGTTATTTGTAATTTGGTGATTTAAGTGGGAGTGCAATATTATTCTTTAGTGGAACAAAATAATATTCCATTGATAATATATTAAATCATGGGTCATTTGATTTAATTAGTTAATTATCTAATGGGTGAGCCCAACACTTAAATCATTCCATGGATCCCCAACCTAGCCCAACAAGTCCATTATAAATAGTGAGGAGATGTGGAAACCCTAGCACACCATTCATTCACAACACTCCTCCTCTAACCCTAGCCGCCGCCGCCGGCGTTCTCTCTCTCCCCTTGCCTCGGTTTGCGTGCCTTGGCACGTGGGAGAATTAGGGTTTTGTTTTGTTCTTGTTCTATCCTAATTCATAGGATTAGATCAAGACAATATTGAGTTTGTGATTGGGTTTCTCTAGATCTCTTCAAGACTATTATTGATTATTCGAGATCCGCCCACACGGATGGAGAATCAAGGACTAGGGAATAGGTTGGAAGATTCGTGGTCGATAAACCAAGGATCTCCGGGTGGTGCAGCTAGCAACGTCAATCCAATGATGGATCAAGAGGTAACAATCGAATCTACATCGAATATGCATGTTTATATGTTTATTTGATGTTGAATCTATAGATCTAGGTTAATTGCATGAAATTGGAATCGAATGCATAATCACCTAAATAGATCCGTTCTATGACCTATTTGATTTCCGTGTCTTCCGCTGCGGTATGGTCTTGATATCCTGTAACATGCAAAATTGAGGTTGCATTAGTAATTTGCAGTTCAACTCCTTGGTCACATGACTGGTAGATAAGAGTTTATGTAACGACCCGCCCATTTAGGGTATAATAAATGCGGCGTTCGTTAACTAGGTAGACTTAAATGCAACAAAGATCCAAGACTAGGGTTTCATTTTAAAAGAGGTTTTGACCAGAGCATTTAAAGAACAATTAAGTAGAGCAATAATAGTGCCTTAGCAAAAGAACTTTCATAAAAGATCACCGAACAAAAACCTATCAATATTTTCTCAAAATATCCTCAAACATTTCCCAAAATACTTGTTTCTAACGATTCATTATAGCGGAAGCGACCAAGAAAGAAGTGAGGCTATGTATGAGGACACAACGACACCTTAAATACCAACAGATCATCTTTATTATTTCTCTTGCTCAACACCGCCGCCCGCTCGTCACCACTCAACCTGCACATAAGGAAAACTCATGCATGGCTGAGTACGATAATCATACTCAATGGGCTCATTGCCGAAAACAGTTTTATCACAAATATAGTAGTTATCATGCCATTTTCAGATGTCCATCGGGGTTTTAACTTTAGAAAGACCCGAGGCATCAAAATATCTTTCTTTCTCAAATATCACGGTCGCACAACGATTATATTCCTAATTTTCTAATTCTGACCTCATTTCCATAATTTATTGCAATTTTTCTCGACTAAATTACACTAAAAAATGAGGCCGCAATCCAGGTCACTAGACCGGCTAACCCGTACACTGACACACGGTCTAACATTGGTGTACACTAACCTAAGTAGAGTTTGCGTCTCTACAAGGATCTGAATTCGATTATAACAATAGTGGCATAGCCACGAGGGATAGGCACGACAAAACAAATCAAGGCATGATAACACATCTTTCATTCTCATCAATATCATTTCAGGACAATGTCCTTATTTTAAAAGAAAGCCCACCTCGTAGGTTTAGCCTTGATAGATATTCTCTTCTCCTCGCTTATCACGCTGAGAGCGCGTAGTATCACCTTTAAATTAGGCGTATCACAAATCGGGCTTCAATCATGGATCAAAATTATGCATGACCTCACGTTTTCCTTTTTTTCCCATTGATTAGTTTTCAAAATCGATCAATATCAAAATCGAAGTATTATTAACATACCATTTTTATTCACACAATCATTCCAAAATCACCAATAATTCGTATCACACATGAGTGTTCCACACACACAACACATGCACACGAACACAACACATGTGCACGCCGATTGAGGCGTGCACACACACACACACGACACGCACATACGCACACATTTCACACACATCCGTGTATTCCCAAAATTCACCGATTAAAACCCCTTTCACTCGTTCTAGATGCATGTGGATGTAAGAATCACCGATTAAATCGGTAGAGGAAGAAGAGATCAATAATTAAAGTACCTTTTTTCACAAAAACATAATCGGTAGAAACAATGTTACTAGTCTTGATTCTTCAATAAACTCTTGAATTTGCCTTGAATTCTTCTCAATTGATGAAGAAATCTTGAAGAAACTTGAAGAGAGTGGGGGAGAGAAGTGAGGAACGGTTTTTCAAGAGTGGGCGATTTTTGTAGCTAGGGTTTTGATTTTTCTCTCCTCTTATTTATAGAGTGCCAAAATAATATCCCACAATTAAATAAATAAAAAGATTTGGGAGAGATATTGGAGTAGTGGCGTTAATTAGTTGAGGAGAAGTAGGAATTCGAAATTTATAGGCTATTTAATTAGCCTATAATTAAATTCAAATATTTCACGGAGTAGAATAATATATCACGGAGCAAGAAAAATTAATTAAATCTCCAATATATATATCAAAAGTGGCGTGTGAATTTAATTCCTCAAAAGGGAGTTTAATATTAATCCTAATTAAATTAGGATATGGTAATCTCCTTAGATATGACAAGATATGCTAGGATATTTTAGCATTATTTATATTTATTCATGGAATAGAATAAATAAGGGATCAATAAAATATTAAATAATAATCCTTCCCAATATATGAGATTTTCGAAAATCTCAAGGAAAATCAAGGTGTATATTTCGAAAATTCCATGTAGGAATTAGAGTATTTGGACTTTGGATTTAATTTGGATAATTATCCCAAACAAATAATTAAATCCAAGAATAATATTATTTCTTCTCCAATAAGTGAAAGGGCCGAAAATTCCACATGCTTTTAAAATAATATTCCTATTATTTTTCTCACTCATCCCTTAGGAAAATAAATAATAATTCTCCCACAATTATATTTCTCCACCTCACATATCCACATATTCAAATCAATCAATTCTCCACTTCCACATCATTTTCTCATCGTATTGACCTTTCAACGGCCACGTCATTTTTTCCACATCTTTGACTATTCAATAGCCACGTCAACATTTTAACAAGTTGACTATTCAACTCAAATAAAATCCACATATGCAATTAGGTCACATAGACACTATGCAATTAATCAATCATCAAATAATTCACATATCATAGCATTTAAGGCATTTAATGCAAAAATTTTATAACCCGAAAATTAGGGTTTGAAAAAGTGGGGCGTTACAGTTTATGTGACAATGAAGGGGACATAAAGACAATTAGATAGACATAAGGTGGGCGAAATGTTTATCGTTCCCGCCCCCATGACTGGTGCTAGGTCCCTACTGGCGGTTTGGACATGGGATTTATTGGAAGTGGAGATAGATAAAAAATCTGAGGCTTCAAAAGATATTGAATCTGTCGCCCCACAGTCAAGTATCCAATGGGGGTCTTTCAGGCCCGATGTGGATGTAGAGGAAAAAGCCAGGGCATCGAAGGAGTTTTTACAAGGTATAGAGGGCTGGAACATAACTGCTTTGGAAGGCTGGGGATTAATTTGTAAGGTTTTGGCTATGTGGGGGTCAATGTGGAATTTATAGGAAATGAGGGGTGTTTTATGTGAGGGGGTCGGATTTTGGGGCTGGGTTTGGGATATATGGTTTTTAGTGGGGTGGGTTTGGATTTTCGGTAAATTGGGAGTATTTAAGGCAGTTTTAGCCCTAATTTTTGTCATCCCCGCCGCCTCTCCTTTGCTGATGGGAACCCTAGCCACCTTCTCCATCCTTCTTCCGCCGTCAATTTCGTTTTTAACCGAGGATAATGTACCTTCTGACCACGTTTTCGCCATGGAGACAGAGGCAATGGTTGATTTCTCCTCGGCTTGCCCCTCGCTGCTACCTCCGCCGCTGCTGCCCGCCGGTTTCTCGGTGTAGGTGGCGCGGTCGACGGCAACAGCTGCAGAAGCCCTTCCGCCTCCACTGTTTCGGCCAGAATTTCGAGCTTGCCTCGCCTTCTTCATCTCCTCCCACCACTCCGGAAACCCGTGAATATGAAAGCATGTGTCTTTCGTATGCTTTTTACCTCCACAATGGCTGCACACCAACTTGCTCTTGTCTTCCTCCTTTCGGTAATTGGGGTTCCTCGGTGGCTGGTGATTTTGTGCTGTGGGTGTTCGATTTCTATCGAACACAGCAAGACCTACACTGATTCCGGGCTCCTTGGGTTCTGGATTCAACAATTTTTCGTTTACGGACTCCCTCCTGACCATTCCGTAAGCCTTCCTTGCTGTTGGTATTGGATCCATGTTTAGGATTTCTCTTTTGATTTTATCATATCGTTCATCTAGTGCCCATACAAACTGATATAATCTGTGTCTTTGTATGTTTTGGTTGTATTTCTCGATGCTGGAAGGAGTATCCATTGGATTTGGATCCCGAGTGTCTATCGAAATCCATAGATCTTGAAGCTTCTGCCATAAACTCTCCAATGACATACTTCCCTGTCTAAGACTGTACGCTTGCCTGTGCAGATCCGAGATTTGGAATTGATCGGCTCCGCTTCCATACGTTGTAGTCAGGCTTTCCCATAAGTCGGAGGCTGTTTCGTATTGGGAGACTTCATTGACGAGGCTGCTGTCGATGTTGTTGATGATCCAGTTGAAACAACAATCGTCTCTTTGTTGCCATCGATTGTAACCTGGATCGGTTGGTGGGGGAAGGTCTGTAACTCCAGATATGTGAGAGGCCAGGCCTTTCCCCCGAATGGCCCGTCTCATTAGCTTTGCCCATAAGGGGTAATTGTCCCCGTTGAGCTTTTCTGCCAGGCGCACCTCGCCTGTCGGCACTTCGTCGAGGGACTCCAGAGATACAATCTGATTGGTTGGGGTTTTATGAGACATACTCATTCTCATGAACTCAGCGAATTGCTCGGCTGAGAGAGTTATGGGCTGATTGTTTTTGTGAGGGGTGTCAGATTCGGAATCTGACATTTGTTCTTTTTCGGTTTGCAGGTTTCAAGAGGTCGGGGAAGGTATTTAAGACGATGATGAAAGTTTTCTGAGTATCAATCTCAGTTTAACCTGCTCTGATACCATCTTAAAGATGGTAATCGAGAGAGGCGAGATTCATATGGCTAAACATAGTGATAAAGAGGTTTTTGGAGTAGAAGATTATTGTATTTCTTTGTTGTGTGTTACAATGTGATTCAACACCTTATTATATAGGTGTGAAGATAAGCTATCTATGGAAAGCACAATTAATTGTAATCAATCTATTCTAGGACAATAATGCAATCAATTATTCTCCCATTATTCTCTCAATCTTCTCTTATTCTCTCAATCTTCTCTCCATTTGATATGCTTTGACACATGGAAGCACGATTAGAGATAGTCTAAGCTCTTAATTACTCTCTCCATCTGTAACGCCCCGAAAATCAAAAACCCTAATCTTAGAGCCCTAGAATTAATTGTTGATGACGTGGAGTCGAGAGTGCCTTAACTGCGTAAGATGAGTCTTTGGTGAAAGTTTGAAAAGTCAAACTTATTAATTTGATGATGTGGCATGTGCTTTATTTATTGATTATGTGGCCAATTAATTGTTTAAGGGTGAGTGAGAATGTTAGAGAAAATTTCCATAAATACTTGTTGCCCTAGTTCTTGAAATTTTCGAACCCTAGACTTTGTGAGAGGATTTCTATTCTTTTCGGATTTAATTTAATCCTTGGGATATTTATTTAAATTAAGCCTAAGAGCCAATTATTTCCTTATTTAGAACACCAAAAATCGAGCCCCTTATTTCTTAGTGATTTTCGAAAATCACTATAGTTGGGAAGGAAGGAATTTATTCTATTTATTTGATCCCTTGTTTGATTTCCTTCCATACCTAGAATATATTTATTCTACCAAATCTTTCCATGTTTCAAGAGATCTTACCTTACTTTATTCTAATTAATATTCAAAAATCCATGCCTTATTTACAAGGCTTAGAAATCGCCTATTACCTTGTTCTATGGAGGAATTTCCTTATTTTTATTTTGCTCCATAATATCTTATTCTATATGGAAAAATACCAAAACAAAATCTTGGCCTTATGAAAGGCATAATTTTCGAAAACTAGGAGATATTGCCATCTCCTATTTTTGTTAATTTTCCTTCTCTACTTCATCCTATTATTTTATTCTATTTATTTATAAGGCAAAAGATCTTACCAAATATTCTATTCTTATTACCTAAAGATCTCATAGGACCCTATAAATAAGAACCAATCCCCAACCCTAGACCCCTTAATTTTCGAAAACCCCACCCCCATATGCTCTCTCAATTTTCTTCCACTTTACTCCATAAATCCTTCATCTTTTGAGAAGAATTCGAAGTTTTAATCCGTGGATATTGAAGAACCAAACCTACACTTTGATTCTACCGATCGTTTTTCTCTAAAAAGGTATTCTTCGTTTGAGAGTTATGTTATCCTTCTTCTACCCCTTCTTTTCTTTTTCTTCCACCCGATTTAATCGGTGATCTTGGACCTTCATGCATATTAATTGAGAGAAAAGGGATGAAAAGGGATATGGGAACATGTGTGTGTGTGTGTGTGTGTGTGTATGCCGAGAGTGTGTGTGTGTGCGTGTGTGTGTGTTACGCGTGTGTGTGTATGTGCTTGATGGCTAAATACTTTGATATGTCATGTGATGATAAAATTAGGGTTAAGACGTTGAGAAGTATATGTATGATAATCGCAACTTGAAACTTAGTAATTCTTGATGAGTGTAACTCGAAATCCCTAAGTTTTGAAGTTCTAGGTAAATCGTTGGGAACGAGGGAAGTGACGAGACATGCATATGTTAAGAACTATAATTGAACCTAATTTGTGAATATGTGCCTATGTGAATTTAAAGGTGAACCCTCGGTTGCGAAGCCAGATAACGGAAAAAGCGAACTTTCTTGAAATCTAAGCAGTCGAGGTGGGCTTTACTCTAAAAACTCTCTTTTTGTTTTATTAAATATTGTTCGGTGATATAAGGGTGGTTTAACTGTTATGCCATGCCTATGTTTGTTTAATTGCGATTGTTGGATATGTTATACGAATTCGGGTCTGAGTACGGGCCGCAAACCCTACCAGGCTGTGTACACGAGGGGATCGTGAGCCGTCCTTGCTAGTCGGCCGGTCTCGTGGGCGAAAAGTGTGGCCACACTTTCGTCGCACATGGACATGATTGTGATTATGGATTTGTGATGAGAAAATGGGAGGTATTTGACTGGCCAGTCTATTAAAAATATATTTTGTGATACTCGTGATATTTTCTTAACTGCTTAAAACTCGAGTTCACTTGGTAAGGGTGGCATAACTTTTGAATAAAATGTTTTGGCAATGAGCTCACTGAGTATTTCAAAATACTCAGCCCTGCATGTGTTTTCCTTATGTGCAGGTTGAATGATGACGAGCGGTGGCGGGTGTTGAGCGGCGTAATTATTAAAAATGGATATGTTGAACCCTGAGTATAGTTGTGTCGTCACACATAGCTATCTCTTTCTCTTGGTCGTTTTCCGCTAAGTTTTTGATACTCTGATAATGTTCGGTCGAATGGCACTCTTTTCCTTTCGTTTTGAGGCCTCAGTTTTTGTTTGGTGATTCCACCTTGGTTCACCTAGTTCACTTTTACTATAAATGGTACGTAGGCCTCACATTCCAACAACTTATTTCACTCACATTTTATTATAAAACTAATAGGGGAGTGATCAATTGCTAATTCACTCTCTAGTTGCTAACTACAACTAATTTAAGACCATAAGATTTTAGAAATCTAGTGGTCTAAAATTTGACACGTGTAGTTTTCGTTTTTATTAATAAAATCGAAAAAGATAAAAAAAAACTATCAAATTAGGGTTTTGGATGAAAATGTCAATATAGTTTTTGAAAATATCAACACAATGCTTTGAGAATGTGCATTGCTTAGGTCAACACATTGCTTTAAGAATGACATTCATTCTGTATTATTTTGACAAATTTTATATACTATGTTGACATTTGCTGTACGAAAAAAATTGAAAATTTTCGAATTTTTTTTCAAATTTTGACATCGGAACATATGCAAGTAAAATCTCGTTAGAATCCTTATGAAATTATTTTTAATTTGATATTTTTTGTGCGAAAAAATAATTTAAATTGACAAAGTTATATGCATTTTAAAGTTGTGTAATATTTTCAAAAGTTACTAGTTATTACTAATTTGTTTTAAATTAACTTTAATATTCTTATTGACGTTTTTTCTTTATCGTATTGATATTCCGGGCTGATGATCTAGGCCCTTGATTTGAATATCTTAGTACTATTATTTAATTGTAGTTAGTAATTAAGTATCGAGTTAACAATATAACATTCCTCAAAATAAATGTATGTAAGTGGAGCCATAATCCACTAATTTATTCAACCCACTTTTTTTACATTTCTTATAATTTGTATTATAACTAAATAAGTCTCCTATTGCGGGATGTATTGCGGGACGGTATTATAACTAAATAAGTCTCCTATTGCGGGATGTATCGCGGGACGGATGTAGTATAATTATTCAATATCAATTTACTGAGAAAACATTCGACATGCTCAATACGTCAAAATCAGACGCTCACATTCCGTGTTTTGCATGAATCCACTTTCAATTTATGTATGTCGCCGAAATGAGTACAGTACTGTTCAAACTATTCAATTATTGTCTTAATATAATATTTTCCAAGTATATGTGACACACTTGAGTGCAAGCTTACAATAATAATAATAATAATAATAATAATAATAATAATAATAATAATAATAATAATAATAATAATAATAATAATAATAATAATAATAAATAATAATAATAATAATAATAATAATAATTTAATAATTTTAAATTTTTTTACGTTATCTTTCACATCAGTTCTCTGACTCAATTTACTTTTCCTCATTCTTTCTAGTTTCTATCGAAATTAAAGGAAAAACTAAACTAACTATTTTGATAGTTGATTTATAATTTAAAATCTTAGTTTCTTTGTTAAAGGTATATATGGCCATATGGGCAATCATGATAGTAGTATAATTTTTTGACATCACTTGTTTTTTAACTAGTGTATGAAAAATGGTGTCACGTGGACGTTTTCATGTGGGCGTTTAAAACAAGCAAAAATCAAGGAATTGATGTCGAAATAAGACAGTAATTTATTTAATTAAACAATGACTGAGTAGGACATTTGACGTGGGCTTTCAAAACCTGCTCATAATTTAATGCAAATTGAGGAGTTGAAGTTGACTTTAACCATAATTTAAATACTGTGTGTTAATTAAGTAAAGCAATAACATACACCTTGTCCCTTGAGATGTTGAGACCTATAAATACATGCATGAGAACACAACATAAAACATAGCAACAAAAGTGATCAATACAAATCAATAGACGAGAAGATGTCGAGTATCTTAATGCAATCTGTGATTCCTAGGCACACCCATTTTATCGCGTTTTCAAAACGACATTGTTTCACTACTACAACCATTGCCACTTCTCGTGGCAGCCAGCTGGCCCGATGCTCGTTGCAAATTGAACGACGAACAGGAGGTTACCAGCCTAGTCTTTGGGATTTCAACGCTATTCAATCGTTCGACCTTGAGTACACTAAGGTAATTACGAGTTATTATCATGCTTTTAATTATATAGTACTTACTAGACATAATTAAATATGACATCTTATATTGTATATATGGAAAATTTATAAATTCTTGTAGGAGGAGAGGCAATTAGCAAGGAGGCAAGTCTGATTGAGCAAGTGAAGATGTTGCTTATGCAAGAACAACGTTTGGAGATGATTGATGACCTTCGAAGACTAGGTATATCTTGCCATTTCCGCGAAGAAATCGCTCAAATATTAAACTCCGAGTATTTGAACAATGATCATGAAAGGGATTTGTACTCAACAGCTCTTCGATTCAGGCTTCTTAGACAACACGACTTCACCGTCTCTCAAGGTCAACCTTCTTACCTAATCCATGCTTGCAAGAATTTATTAACATCGTATTTCATTGATAGTAATTAAACTAAGTAAATGAAAAATGAATGCAGAAGTGTTTGATTGTTACAAGAATGACAAGGGTACTGATTTTGAGCCAAGCCTCTGCGAGGATACCAAAGGATTGTTACAGCTCTACGAAGCTTCGTTCCTATCAGTACAAGGCGAAGAGACCCTCCAACTAGCAAGAGAATTTGCTACTAAATCTCTGCAGAAAAGAGTAAATGATCGTGAAACCGATGATGGAGACATTAATCTCTTATCATCCGTGGAAGCTGCGTTGGAGTTCCCTTCTCACTGGATGGTTCAAATGCCAAATGCAAAATCCTCCATCGATGCTTACAAGAAGAGACATGACATGAATCCAATTGTGCTAGAGCTAGCCATATTGGACATCAACATTGTTCAAGCACAATTTCTACAAGAACTCAAAGAGACCTCAAGGTGAAACAAGTTATATTGATGATTACTTCATTTTGTTGATTGAAATAATACTTATTCTTCATGCATATTAATTATAAATAGATGGTGGGAGAGTACTGGGCTTGTTCAAGAGCTTCCCTTCATTAGAGATAGAATAGTGGAATGCTACTATTGGACGACCGGGAAGGTTGAACGTCATGAACATGGCTTTGAGAGGATAATGCTTACCAAAATAAATGCTCTTGTTACAACTATAGATGATATATATGATGTTTATGGTACTCTTGAAGAGCTCCAACTATTCACAGATGCTATTCGAAGGTTAGTATGAGATATTATTATTTTAGAACATATCATAATCAGTAATATATTTATTATTGTATTTATATTTTGATCAGATGGGATATTGGATCAATTGACCAACTTCCCCCTTACATGAAAGTATGTTATCTTGCGCTTTACAACTTTGTTAATGAGATGGGATACTATACTCTCAAGGATAAAGGCTTCAACTCCATCCCATTTCTGCGGAAAACGGTAACACTAAAGCCTTCTGTTTATAGTTACGTACTACATATATATGGAGTAATAGTTAGGAAAATATTAATGAAATTTTTTTGCAGTGGGTTGATTTGGTCGAGACATATTTGATAGAGGCAAATTGGTACCACAAGAGGCATAAACCTAGCTTGGAAGAATATATCAACAATGCTTGGATATCAATTGGAGGTGTCCCCATTTTATCCCACCTTTTTTTCCGACTAACAGATTCGATAGAGGAGGAGGATGTCGAAAGCATGCATAAATACCATGATATTGTCCGTGCATCATGTACGATTCTAAGGCTCGCTGATGATATGGGAACATCATTGGTATGTGATCACAAACTCACAGTCACACTAGATATACACGTATTGTGAGAACTGTGAAAAGTCTTGCACTCGATAATTGTATTTGTATTGACATATAAAGTAACTACGCATGAACTCTATATTCATAGAATAGAAACTTATTATTGTGAATTCCCTATAAGTTCGATGGAGGTGGTTGTTATAGATAGAGTGCAAGAGTTATCGCGACAAGAAGATTTTATTTGAATCACACGCACATGTGATCAATTATTCCAACTAATTAATATGAGGTTTTGTTAATATAGGATGAGGTGGAGAGAGGCGACGTGCCAAAATCAGTTCAGTGTTACATGAATGAAAACAATGCTTCGGAAGAAGAGGCGCGAAAGCATGTTCGATCACTGATAGAGCAGACATGGAGGATGATGAATAAGGAAATGATGGATTCTCCATTTTCAATATGTTTTGTTGAAGTGTGCGCTAATCTGAGTAGAATGGCACAGTTCATATACCAGAGGGAATGTGATGGATTTGGCATGGAACACTCATTGGTGAACAAACAACTTAGAAGCTTGTTGTTCGATCCCTATGAATAACATGTGATACGGATATATTCATATATTGTAAGCATTAATTTAGTTAATAACCTTCGTCCCCTCCAACCCTAGCCCTTTTCTTCTCGTTTTTCCACTTCAAAAATCGCGTTTTCAGCTTTCAGACGCGTCAAACAGACGTACCCGGCCGGGTGGAGTTTTTGAACTATAAATTAACCCGGCCGGGTGAATTTACAGTGTAATAATTCACCCGGCCGGGTGTAATTTTCTGGATAGCGCAGTGTTCTTGTAACGGCCATAATTTCTTCTACCGAACTCCGATTGAGGCGTGCAAGATGCCCAAGCTCTTTCGAAGACGAAGAGATTGATATGCATTATGGGCTGATTGGACTTCAAAATCTCCAGTAAATATTGTCTCAAAGAAAGGCTGCTGCACATATTTTGTACCTTTTTCTATACATTCTTAACAAAATGGTCAACATACCAATATAATAGAGAAGTATATATAAACATGTCCAATAATAGACAATATATGATCAAATTCATACATAACCACCCTCTAAAACCATGTACAATCCAAGTATATCAATAACCTATATTATATTATTCGAGTCTTGATATTTATTTATCTAAAAATCCTAATTAAATTAGATTACAAAAAATTGGGAAGAGATCACATGCTAAAAGGAAAGATTTAAATGAAGGCAGCGTAAAGTAAACATTAAAAGATAGCTAAAGTAAACACCTGTCACGCTGTTAGTAGAAGACTATGCTATATTTCTATTGAATGTTTGGAGGAGCTTATATCAAAAAATAATGTTATATAATAATCCAACTTAATCCAAGTTGAACCCAATTCAACTTTGTCAGACTCC
Organism: Salvia hispanica; assembly: GCF_023119035.1. Lineage (NCBI taxonomy): Eukaryota > Viridiplantae > Streptophyta > Magnoliopsida > Lamiales > Lamiaceae > Salvia > Salvia hispanica. The sequence goes on from NC_062968.1 coordinate 18,550,610, forward strand.
TAACGTATCGCCCACATAAAGATACAAAGTTCAATAAGACTTACCCAAATTAAATAATTGTAAGCGCCAACAAAAACCATAAAATGCAATATGTTTTTGGTATCCAAAGTCTCGTAACTACAATATTCAATCAATAAATATATCCAAAGTAAATATACAAATTAATTTCATTTGTTCCAGATCAAGAATCTAAGTTTGCTACCAATACTCAATTATTGATATTTCTTTAATATCATAAATATTTTATTTGTCCATTAACAATAGTTTTTGTAATGGATAATAAATGTTTTAAAATAAAATTGATAAAATATAAGAAAAATAGAAAAAAAAGTTACTGCGGTACTGGTAGTAAAGATAGAGCTCAAGCTCATTAAAGAGACAAATTTACCGAAAATAATAATGACTAATTTTTGTAGATGAATCAAAAAATAATAAGACCATTGATTGTGAACAAGTGAAGTATAGATTTTTATTCAAAATCTAGCTTAATGTATTGCTATTTTTTCGGATATAGTTGTGCTGATACCATGTATATTTGGCTAAAGACATTTCAACCGCAACCGGCCCTTGCCGTTGATTGGGTTGTGCTTGCAATTATAATAAGAGAAATGATTTTTAGACGTAATGGCAATGCTATAATATCTGCACAGCACACTTTACACACGCTACATACATTACTAGTGGCGAAGCTTTTTTCCTCCTCTTTCTACTTAATGTAGTATAATGTGTATATTTTATTTTTCTTTTGCTTTTTATTTTTTGGAACATAATTTCTATTTGTTCTCTTTTACACCATTAATTATATTTATTTTAATTCTTTGTCATTTCGTAATTGCTTATTTCTATCAATATATTCATAATAAAAAAATTTAAAAATATAATTATTGTATTCTATTTGTTATTATTTATATTTTGTTGATATTTTTATGGAGACATTTAAACATTATGACAAACCAGTTTCCATCCATTATACTTACGTAAAAATTGAAAATTTCAAATAATTGAGCTTCTGACGTCAAGAATATCGAAAAACCTATAACTATTAACATTAATTTGGGCCTCCCATCGTAAAACTTTTGGCTTCGCCACTGTACATTGCATACACATTATACACAACATTGCACACAATATACACACACTATACACAAAATACACAAGATGCACACTATATACATACACTACACACACACACTATACAAAAAAAATACACTCCATATATTGCACACTCTACACACGCGTATATACAAATAAACACACTACATACACTATACACAAAATGCACTACGCAATATAATTTAAGATTCATTTAACAGTGATCCATGATCTGATCCCTATAATTAATTTTGTATTAATATATAAAAATTATTTTTTTTATTGATAGTAGATGGTCAGATGATGACTTAAACATTTTGAATATAATTTAATATTTATTTAACAGTATTCCATAGCGATCTAATTCCTACAATTAATTTTGTATTAATACATGTAAATAATTTTGTATTGATAGTAGATGGACAGGTGATGACTAAAATGTTTTGAATATAATTTAATATTTATTTAACAGTAATGTCTATGTTAATTTAATAATTTTCTCGTGCGTTATCTGGAAGGCTACGTCTAGCAGTTTAATGAATTAAGTTGGGCTAATACCATGTATTAGTCCCCAATTAAGAGTCACACTTCATTTTTACCATAAATGGTAGTAGGTCCCACATTCCACTACTCACTTCACTCACATTTTATTATAAAACCAATATAAAAAAAGTGGGTCCCACGTTCCACTAACTTTTTCAACCAATTTTTCTTTACATTTCTTAAAACCCGTACCCGGTCAAACCATGACTCCTAATGGGGGACGGAGGGAGTAACTTAGTGTGTTACATGCCTAATGAGTCAAAATCATTGCCTCAATGCATACAAATCAGAGCCCCACATTTCAACAATAATTTGAAATAATCTTGAATTGATGACTGCACATTCATACTGTCTGTTGCCGAAATGGGTACATTATTCAATTAATGATTTACTTTTCATCATCCTTCCATCCAAAATTATTTATAAATAAAATATTATTGTTGCTCTATTTTCGATAATTTATTATAAATAATTAAAAATATGTAGTTATGAATTTTATTTCACAAAAATTTACTTTTTTGAAAAAAATCAAGTATTTTAGTTTTTATTTTTATGTTCTTTTTCAAAAATATGTGGGTGTGGGCAATCATGATATATAAGAGCATCTCCAATAGCGGCTAGCCCACCGGCTAGCCGATTTTTCGCGCTAGCCGGTCGGCTAGCCGAACTATTGCGATAGGCGAGCGGCAAATCGGCGAGCGCATCGGCGTGGGCTCGCCGATCGCTCGGCGCTAGCCGATCGGCTAGCCGCTATTGTGGCATCCCGATCGGCCAGCGACCGGCGAGCGGCAGATTTGATTTTTCTTTTTTTTTTTTTTTTTTAAATCCTATATAAACGCGATTTTCATTTCATTTTCATTTGCACCGCTTGTTTTAACGAGTTTTCTCTCTGTCTAACTTTCTGTTCAAGAGCATCTCCGAGCGACGATGGATCACAACAACGAGTCCAGCCCAGCGACGAGTGGATCTCAGACTCCCACGGTGCCTGTGGGATCTGGATGGGGGCAGATGGGCCCGGGGTTTAA
>NC_062968.1:18553369-18604370 GCF_023119035.1 Salvia hispanica
ATGGCACATGGGAGCTTGTGGAACTTCCAAAAGGGAAAAAGGCATTGCATTGCAAGTGGGTCTATCGAATCAAAGGTGAAGCTGATGGTAGCAAGCGCTACAAGGCTAGGCTGGTTGTCAAGGGATTTGAGCAACGATACGGTATTGATTATACAGATGTCTTCACTCCTGTTGTGAAATCTATTGTTACATCAAATGGATGTAAAGACGGCATTCCTTCATGGTGATTTGGAGGATGAGTTGTACATGACACAGCCTGACATGATGGAGATTGGCTATAAAAGATGCTATGCTGACCATTGTTGTTACTACAAGAGGTTTGACAAGAGCTAGAGCGTGACAAGGCGGCAGGAAAATTGTATCTTTCGCAAGCTGCTTACATTGGTAAGGTTTTGGAAAGATTCAACATGGATAATTCGAAGCCAGTAAGTGTGCCTTTGGGCAGTCACTTCAAGCTATCGAAGAAGGAGTCGCCGAGTACAAAAGAAGAACGTGCTGAGATGAAGAAAGTTCCTTATGCTTCAGCAATTGGCAGTATTATGTATGCAATGGTGTGTACGAGGCCGGATATTGCACAAGCAGTTGGAGTAGTGAGTCGGTTCATGGGTGATCCGGGCAAGCAACATTGGGAAGCAGTTAAATGGATCCTTAGATACTTGAGAGGTACTACAGAAAGAGTCTTATGTTTCAATGGCAAGAATGTCGAGTTGGCAGGTTATGTGGATGCAGACTTGGCGTCCAATGATCTTGATGGGAGAAGAAGTACAACCGGGTATGTATTTACTTATGGTGGTACTGCTATTTCATGGACTTCTAAGTTGCAGAAGACCGTTGCTTTGTCTACTACGGAGGCTGAATATGTAGCCGCGACGGAGGCAAGCAAGGAGATGGTGTGGTTGCAAAGTTTCTTAGATGAACTTGGTAAGGAGAACAAGAGTAGCAGACTCTACAGTGATAGTCAGAGTGCTATTTTCTTGGCAAAGAATCCAGCGTTTCATTCTAGGACAAAGCATGTGGAGTTGAAGTATCATTACATTCGACACCTAGTGGAGATGAAAATCCTGCAACTTGAGAAGATACTTGGAAGTGAGAATCCAGCAGACATGTTTACTAAGGTGGTGACCTTAGAGAAATTGAAGCTATGCATAGCTTCAATTGGCCTTGAAACTTGAAGAGAAGGTTAGGCGATGCTAAGCGGATGCAGGGATGAGATCACGAGGATATGGTGGCGTAGGAGTTGTTAGTCTCCAAGTGGGAGATTGTTAATTATGGAGCCTAATCTCCTACCATATTTAGGATTTGTTTCCTAGAAGTATATTTCCTTGTGATAGATTTATTCCATAGAAGATATTTCCTTATGGAATATGTTTCCTAGTTTGACTAGAATTAGGGTTCTCTATTTTGCTTATAAATAGAGGTGTCCCCTCATTGTAAAATCATCCTGAAATTTTATAGTGAAATCCCTGGCTTGGCATCGCCCCCAGACGTAGATACACTTTGTATCGAACTGGGTAAACAATTCGTTGTGTTCATTCTCCTTTTATATTCGTGATTGCCTGTGTTTATTTCCCAACATTCAAGCACAATTTCTACAAGAACTCAAAGAGACCTCTAGGTAAACAAAGTACTATATTCATAATCAATTCAATTTTTCTAGATTGAAATAATACTTATTCTTCATGTGTGTTAATTATGAAAAGATGGTGGGAGAATACTGGGCTTGTTCAAGAGCTTCCATTCATCAGAGATAGAATAGTGGAATGCTACTATTGGACGACCGGAGTGGTTGAACGTCGTGAACATGGATTTGAGAGGATAATGCTCACCAAAATAAATGCTCTTGTTACAACTATAGATGATATCTACGATATTTATGGCACACTTGAAGAGCTCGAACTATTCACAGAGGCTATTCGAAGGTTAGTTTAATTACAACAATAAACATGGGAGTACATTTTTATTAGTTGTAGTATATATATTAATTGTGTATATATTTTGATCAGATGGGATATTGAATCAATAGATCAACTGCCCCCTTACATGAAAGTATGTTATCTTGCGCTTTACAACTTTGTTAATGAGATGGGATACTATACTCTCAAGGATAAAGGGTTCAACTCCATCCCCTTTCTGCGGAAAACGGTAACAATAATAGCCTTTTGTATATTTTTACTACATTTACAGATGTAAATTTACTAATTAGGATAACATTGAGGAAATTTTTTGCAGTGGGTTGATTTGGTTGAGACATATTTGATAGAGGCAAATTGGTACCACAAGGGGCATAAACCTAGCTTGGAAGAATACATCAACAATGCTTGGATATCAATTGGAGGTGTCCCCATTCTATCCCATCTTTTTTTCCGGCTGACGGATTCAATAGATGAGGAGGATGCCGAGAGCGTGCATAAATACCATGATATTGTTTGTGCATCATGTACGATTCTAAGGCTCGCTGATGATATGGGAACATCACTGGTATGTGACGTTACACGATATACATAAATTTTGAACTGTGAATTACTTATAATTAATATGAGGTTTTGTTTTTTTTGTTTTTTGGATGGTTAAATAACTTTAAATTTAAATGTCGCGCCTCGAACTTATTAGACCTTTGGTCTCAAGCATTAACAATATGAGGTCTTGTTAATATAGGATGAGGTGGAGAGAGGCGACGTGCCAAAATCAGTTCAGTGTTATATGAATGAGTACAATGCTTCAGAAGAAGAGGCGCGAAAGCATGTTCAATCGCTGATAGAGGAGACATGGAAGACGATGAATAAGGAAATGATGGATTCTCCATTTTCAGTATATTTTGCAGAAGTTTGTGCTAATCTCAGCAGAATGGCACAGTTTATATACCAGAAGGAATCTGATGGATTCGGAATGCAACACTCATTCGTTAACAAACAGCTTAGAAGCTTGTTGTTCGAACCATATGAATAAGGAAAGAATTGGTAAAGACTTAAGTGTAGTTTGGGTTTCGATTGTATCTTGTACAAAAGAGGTCAGTAAACATGGGTGGACACACATATAGGAAGGTCTATGGGCTCAAGCTCCTAATAAACATTATTTTTTAATACTTTTTGTTTGTAGGTTTTTTTTTTTATTATATCCCATGTGTCCGTCAATACATGACACAAGTTGACTCGATGCGAGTTTTAAGAAATGTATCCAAAATCCGGTCCTCATTAAATGTCTCATATCTGACTGACACAGGTTTTAAGAAATTGTTTGACTTTATGAAGGAAAGTGCATGGAAAAAAGTTAGTTGATTTATAATAAAATGTGATTGAATGACAAAATGAGTTAGTGCAATGTGAGACTCATTTACTAAAAGTAGTAAAAGTGAAATAAAACATTTTTCGGTGACCGTCCAAATAATGAAATATGAAAAATTTAATGGGGGATAGGGGGGAGTAACAGAAAGTGGACTGAAAAAAGTTAATGGAATGTGGTGCCACTTTTATATAGGATTTGTTTTATGAAGGTCATACCAAAAGTAGTAAAAAGTAAGTGTAACAAGTACCGGCGAACGGATTAAAAAGGAAAGTAAATGAATATAGTTTAAATAATTTCTTTTATATTTCAATCGCAACCGGCCCCTTACCGTTGATTGGGTAGCTTATCCTGCTTGCAATTATAACAATCCTCGTTTCAAAACAAACAAACTACTTAGTGTGTTACATGCCCAATGAGTCAAAATCATTGCCTCAATGCGTACAAATCAGAGCCCCACATTCCAACAATAATTTGAAATAATCTTGATTTGATGAGTGCACATTCCATTACTGTCTGTTGCCGAAATGGGTACATTATTCAATTAATGATTTACTTTTCATCATCCTTCCATCCAAAATTATTTATAAATAAAATATTATTGTTGCTCTATTTTCGATAATTTATTATAAATAATTAAAAATATATAGTTTTGAATTTTATTTCAGAAAATTAACTTTTTTGAAAAAAATCAAGTGTTTTAGTTTTTATTTTTGTTTTCTTTTTCAAAAATATGTGGGTGTGGGCAATCATGATAATATATTCGTTATCATCACTATCTTTTTCCTAGTATATATTAAAAAAAATGGTGACACGTGGACTGTTTCTTAACATGCAAATCTTGAGGAATTGGTGTCTAAAACAAGATAATAAAAAATTTACAAATTAACCGGTGGCTTATCGTGGACCTTTTTCACGTGGTTAACGGGTTGAAATTGATGTTAAACATAATTTAATTACTGTTTGTAAATATGGCGTGCGTAAAAGCGATTAACAATAGTACTACTTATTATAAAAATGAATTAATTAAATAAGGGAGTAAAACAATAACTTGAACCTGGTAAGTTCAGACCAATAAATACATGCAAGTTAACACAAAATAGATTAAAGCAACAAACTGAATACCAATCAATTAACGAGAAGATGTCTAGTATCACATTGTAATTTGCGATTCTTAGCAACACTCATTTTATCGCATCTTCAAAACGACATTGTTTCACTACTGCAGCCAATGCCACTTCTCGTAGAAGCCAGCTGGCCCATTGCTCGTTGCGATTGGGTACTGTGATCCAAACTGAACGACGAACAGGAGGCTACCAGCCTAGTCTTTGGGACTTCAACTCTATTCAATCGTTCGATTTTGCGTATAATAAGGTAATTGAACATACAAATTGATTCTCATTAGTACATATATGTATGACATATTATAAATTCTTGTAGGAACAAAAGCCACTAGAAATGGCGGCGACTCTGATTGAGCAAGTGAAGATGTTGCTTCAACAGGAACAGCGTTTGGAGCTGATTGATGACTTGCAAAAATTGGGTATTTCTTGTCATTTTCGCCACGAAATTGCTCAAATATTAAACTCAAAATCGATTGTGCTAGAGCTAGCCATATTGGACATCAACAATGTTCAAGCACAATTTCTACAAGAACTCAAAGAGACCTCTAGGTAAACAAAGTACTATATTCATAATCAATTCAATTTTTCTAGATTGAAATAATACTTATTCTTCATGTGTGTTAATTATGAAAAGATGGTGGGAGAATACTGGGCTTGTTCAAGAGCTTCCATTCATCAGAGATAGAATAGTGGAATGCTACTATTGGACGACCGGAGTGGTTGAACGTCGTGAACATGGATTTGAGAGGATAATGCTCACCAAAATAAATGCTCTTGTTACAACTATAGATGATATCTACGATATTTATGGCACACTTGAAGAGCTCGAACTATTCACAGAGGCTATTCGAAGGTTAGTTTAATTACAACAATAAACATGGGAGTACATTTTTATTAGTTGTAGTATATATATTAATTGTGTATATATTTTGATCAGATGGGATATTGAATCAATTGACCAACTGCCCCCTTACATGAAAGTATGTTATCTTGCGCTCTACAACTTTGTGAATGAGATGGCTTACTATACTCTCAAGGATAAAGGCTTCAACTCCATCCCCTTTCTGCGGAAAACGGTAACAATAATAGCCTTTTGTATATTCTTACTACATTTATAGATGTACATTTACTAATTAGGCTAATATTGAGGAAATTTTTTGCAGTGGGTTGATTTGGTTGAGACATATTTGATAGAGGCAAATTGGTACCACAAGGGGCATAAACCTAGCTTGGAAGAATACATCAACAATGCTTGGATATCAATTGGAGGTGTCCCCATTCTATCCCATCTTTTTTTCCGGCTGACGGATTCAATAGATGAGGAGGATGCCGAGAGCGTGCATAAATACCATGATATTGTTTGTGCATCATGTACGATTCTAAGGCTCGCTGATGATATGGGAACATCACTGGTATGTGACGTTACACGATATACATAAATTTTGAACTGTGAATTACTTATAATTAATATGAGGTTTTGTTTTTTTTGTTTTTTGGATGGTTAAATAACTTTAAATTTAAATGTCGCGCCTCGAACTTATTAGACCTTTGGTCTCAAGCATTAACAATATGAGGTCTTGTTAATATAGGATGAGGTGGAGAGAGGCGACGTGCCAAAATCAGTTCAGTGTTATATGAATGAGTACAATGCTTCAGAAGAAGAGGCGCGAAAGCATGTTCAATCGCTGATAGAGGAGACATGGAAGACGATGAATAAGGAAATGATGGATTCTCCATTTTCAGTATATTTTGCAGAAGTTTGTGCTAATCTCAGCAGAATGGCACAGTTTATATACCAGAAGGAATCTGATGGATTCGGAATGCAACACTCATTCGTTAACAATCGGCTTGTATCTTGGATTCTTGGTCTATTGTTAGATTGACCATGTCTCTACATAATACAAAATAGATCTCGGCAAACTCATAAACAAGATTTTTTAGTAGGAGTATATTTTCTCTTTGTAATTTTTTTTTAAATTATACTCCCTCCGTCCCCCAATGCATGACACATGTTGACAAAATGTGAGGTTTAAGAAATGTACTCCTACCGGTCCCATTAAATATTTCATATTTGACCGGCACAAGTTTTAAGAAATTGTTGACTTTGTGAAGGAAAGTGGATTAAAAAAGTTAGTGGATTGTGGGTCTTAATTTTATATGTTAAGATTATAGTAATAAAATCTGAGTGAGATGAGTTAATAGAACGTGAGACTGATTCACTAAAAGTAATACTCCATCTGTCCGCGAATAGGAGTCTCGTTTTTTCAATTTAGTCCATCCGCGAATAGGAATCCCGGTTCACTTTTACCATAAATGGTAATAGAGTCTCATCTTCCACTAACTCATTCCACTCACATTTCATTTAAAATTAATATATACAAGTGGACCATATATTCCACTAACTTTCTTCCACCCACTTTTCTTAACATTTCTTAAAACTCGAGTCGCTCATAAATAGGACTCCTAATGGCGGATGGAGGGAGTAAAAGTGAAATAAGACATGGGACATTTAATGGGACCAAAGGAAGTAATAGAAAGTGAATTAAAAAGATTAATAAAATGTGGGGTCACTTTTAAATAGTACTCCTTCCGTCCTGGTTAAGATGACACATTTCTTGTCGCCATGAGATTTTAGAAGTTATTGGTTAACGTGTTTAATTGAAGAGAGAACATGTGGTTGTAAGTATTAAAATAGAGAGAAAGAAAAGTGAATAATTTATTAAGAGTGAGAAAAAGTGGTTAGGTGTATCAATTGGAAAGAGAAAGTTTTCAAAAAAGGAAATGTGTCATCTTAGTTGGGACAAACTAAAAAGGAAACGCGTCATCTTAAGTGAGATGGGAGGAATATTATTTTGTACTTATAAAAATGTGAGTAGGAATAATTAGTGGAGTGTGAAGTCTATTACCGAAAGTGGTAGTAAAAGGTAAGTGTAATAAATATTGTCGGATGATACGGAGGGGCCTTCGGATCGGACTGAGAGCATCCACAATGGATGCCCGATCGCGCGCCCGATAGGCCGAGATCGGGCTCGGGCGTGGTCGGGCATCCATTGCAGGCCTCGGTCACGCCCGAGCGCGACCGAGGGTTCAGTCGCGACCGATCGCCCGCCCGATCGATCGGGCGGGAGATCGGGCGCCCATTGCAGAGGCGCGCCCGATCACGCGTTGGTCCGATCACGCGTTTTTTATTTATTTTTTTTTTCTTTTTCAATTCTATAAATATACCTTAATTCACACATTTTTCACACAACTCTCACACATCTCTCTCAACTCTCTCTCCATTGCAATATCTCTTTCACTCACTTTTCCAAAATGTTTCCCGGAAAAGATATTGGTCGGTCTATGGAACGCGCAATGTTTGCTTTCGGGAACCAGATTTTCGCCGGTATTCGTGCAATACATGAGCAAGAGCAAGCCGAACAGCAGGCCCAAGAGCAGGTCCCGAGGCCTATCCGCCGACGCACATCCGTCCGTCGAGAGCATGTCCTAGCTCATCAACGTCTGTTCGAGGACTACTTCGCCGAACGTCCCCGGTGGGGCGCGCCGGTTTTTCGCCGACGGTTTAGGATGCGGCGAGAGTTGTTTCTCCGCATTGTTCACGCGCTGGAGACGCGACGAGTACTTCCAAGGCGGGAAGATGCGGCCCATAGAAAGGGTCCATCCCCGCTGACGAAGTGCACTGTTGCGCTTCGTCAGTTGGCATACGGCACTACGGCGGACATGTTCGACGAGTATCTTCACGTTGGGGATACAACTGGCCGGCAATGTCTGGTAAATTTTTGTGCGGGCGTTATTGACGCCTTCGGCGCCACATATTTGCGCAAGCCGAATGCCCAAGACTGCCAGGACCTGCTGCGGATGCACGATACGATGCACGACTTTCCTGGAATGTTAGGGAGTATTGATTGTATGCAGAGTGGAAGAATTGTCTATGCAGCGTGGAGAGGCCAATTCACCGGTGGGTATAAGGTACCCACCCCAACGCTTATCCTTGAAGCGGTCGTTGACCCGCGATCTTTGGATTTGGCATGCTCACTTTGGCGTGGCGGGGTCCAACAACGACATCAATGTGCTGAACTCGTCCAGTCTCTTCACCGAGCAATGCAATGGCAACAGTCTGGTTATCAGCTTCACTGCCAGCGGACGACAACATCATAAGGGATACTACTTAGCCGATGGCATTTACCCGAGATGGCCAGTTTTCTTGAAGACGATCTCCTGTCCAACGGGTGCGAGGAGAGAGTTTTTTGCGGCAAAGCAGGAGGCTGCACGGAAGGACGTGGAACGAGGATTCGGTGTGCTTCAAGCGCGTTGGGGAATAGTGAAATGCCCGGCTCGTTCCTGGTACATGCATCATATCGCCAATATCATGTACGCGTGCATCATCTTGCACAACATGATTATTCACGATGAAGGTCGTGCAGCTAGCCAGTGGTCCGACGATGAAGCCGCTCCGAGCGCAGGTCATGCAGCCCCGCCGGTCGTTCGAGGTTTACCCTATGGACTCAGCGAGAGATTACAAGCTCAGGAGAGCATGCGCAACCAACAAGCTCATCTTGATCTCATGAACGACATGATTGAAGAAGTTTGAACACGTAGTGGTCGTTGAAATTGTACCTCTTTATCGTAACTTTTTTTAGAAAAAAATTAAGTAATGTATGTCTTTTGCTAATTCTTTAATTTAATAGTTTAATTTTGCTATTTATAATTGGTAAACATAAAAAAAATTAAAATTAGAATTGAAATGAGAAATGGATAATAGATAGGGCATGCACTAGGGCTCCACCATTGCAGAAAGATGGGGCATGCTGACATGGCAACCACTAGGGCTTTCACTGGGGCATGCACTAGGGCATCCATTGTGGATGCTCTGAGCAAAGTCGCGGCAGCGTGGAAGAGGAAGAGCTGGACGAGGAGCAGGCTCCGGAGGTGGATTGTGAAACGGTGGAGCGAGGTAGGACCTCGTCAAGGGATGAAGTCAAGCGCCGGAGGTCGAAACGTAGAACAGGGCCGCCTATCAGATTTGGAGACTACGTCCCCAAATAGCGCATGGAGGAGGCGAGGATCTTTTATTGATTTTATTATTATTTTAGTTATTTGTTTTGCTTTTATTATTACTTTTTATCGAACAATTGAGTCGATCCAATTATAAGCTCCGTTCCGGGTTTTCTTTGTTGGTTCTTTCCCGCCGTAAGTCGAATCAACCCTAGGGTCCTTAGATTATAAATAGGCTCTAAACTCAATAAAGAGGTATTGAGAATTTGCCTATTTTCTTTTTGTTATTTAACCCTAGTTGTCGACGGGATATCGCCTCCCGGTACTTCTAATATCAACTTCCGGCATCGCATTAGGAGGACTCTCTTAACAGCGGACGGATTAAAAAGAAAAATACATGAATATAGTTTAAATAATTTAGCCTATGTAAGTGATCATGATTTTTGCATCCATTTCTATCGGTAAACAGTGAATCGATGATGATCTGATCCCTACAAGTAATTTCGTATTAATACATATAAATAATTTTGTATTGATAGTAGATGGAGAGACGATGATTTGAATGTTCCGAATATAATATAAATATAATATTCATTTAACATTGATGTTTATGTTAATTTAATATTTGCATATTATTAATTTATGTCAATAGTAAATGTTTTGAATATAATTTAATATTCATTTAACTGTGATGTCTATGTTAATTTAATAATTGTATATTATTAATTCATGTCAATAATTTTCTCGTGCGTTATCTGAAGGCTACATCTTATTTAATGAATTAAGTCATGATAATTAATGCGGAATGCCATGTGTTTGGCTAAAGACATTTCAATCGCAACTGGCCTTAATGATTTAATTAAATAAGGGAGTAAAACAATAACTTGCACCTACTATAAATACATACAAGATAACACAAAAGATTAAAGTAACAAACTGAATACCAATCAATATATTAACGAGAAGATGTCTAGTATCACATTGCAATCTGCGATTCTTAGCAACACTCATATTATCGCATCTTCAAAACGACATTGTTTCACTACTGCAGTCACTGCCACTTCTCGCAGAAACCAGCTGGCCCGTTGCTCGTTGCAATTGGGTACTATGATCCAAACTGAACGACGAACAGGTGGCTACCAGCCTAGTCTTTGGGACTTCAACTCTATTCAATCGTTCGACTTTGCGTGTAACAAGGTAATAATTGATTCCCATTAGTATATATAATTAAGTATGACATATTATATTAATTACATCTCATTATATAAATTCTTGTAGGAAGAAAAGCAGCTAGAAATGGGGGCGACTCTGATTGAGCAAGTGAAGATGTTGCTTCAACGGGAACAGCGTTTGGAGCTGATTGATGACTTGCAAAAATTGGGTATTTCTTGTCATTTTCGCCACGAAATCGCTCAAATATTAAACTCAAAATATTTGAACAAGAAAGAGAAAGATGAGAAGGATTTGTACTCCACAGCTCTCAAATTCAGACTCCTCAGAGAATACGGCTTCATCGTCTCTCAAGGTCTGCCTTCTTTCACAATCCATTCTTGCAAGATTTTATATATTAATGTTGATGATGAAACTAATTAAGTGAAATAAGAATGCAGAAGTGTTTGATTGTTTCAAGAATGACAAAGGTACTGATTTTGAGCCAAGCCTATGTGAGGATACCAAAGGAGTGTTACAACTCTACGAAGCTTCGTTCTTATCACAACATGGCGAAGAGACACTCCAACTAGCAAGAGAATTTGCTACTAAATATCTGGAGAAAATAGTAGTTGATCATGAAATTGCTGATGACATTAATCTCTTATCATCCGTTGAAGCTGCGTTGGAGTTCCCTTCTCGCTGGATGGTTCAAATGCCAAATGCAAAATCGTTCATCGATGCTTACAAGAAGAGACAAGACATGAATCCGATTGTGCTAGAGCTAGCCATATTGGACATCAACAATGTTCAAGCACAATTTCTACAAGAACTCAAAGAGACCTCTAGGTAAACAAAGTACTATATTCATAATCAATTCAATTTTTCTAGATTGAAATAATACTTATTCTTCATGTGTGTTAATTATGAAAAGATGGTGGGAGAATACTGGGCTTGTTCAAGAGCTTCCATTCATTAGAGATAGAATAGTAGAATGCTACTATTGGACGACCGGAGTGGTTGAACGTCGTGAACATGGATTTGAAAGAATAATGCTCACCAAAATAAATGCTCTTGTTACGACTATAGATGATATCTATGATATTTATGGCACTCTTGAAGAGCTCGAACTATTCACAGAGGCTATTCGAAGGTTAGTTTAATTACAACAATAATCATACAGTTTTATTCATTATAGTACTATATATTAATTGTGTATATATTTTGATCAGATGGGATATTGAATCAATTGACCAACTGCCCCCTTACATGAAAGTATGTTATCTTGCACTATACAACTTTGTGAATGAGATGGGATACTACACTCTCAAGGATAAAGGCTTCAACTCCATCCCCTTTATGCGGAAAACGGTAACAATAATAATAGCCTTTTGTATATTCTTACTACATTTATTAATTAGGATAATATTGATGAAGTAATTTTTTGCAGTGGGTTGATTTGGTTGAGACATATTTGATAGAGGCAAATTGGTACCACAAGGGGCATAAACCTAGCTTGGAAGAATACATCAACAATGCTTGGATATCAATTGGAGGTGTCCCCATTCTATCCCACCTTTTTTTCCAATTAACAGATTGGATAGATGAGGAGGCTGCCGAGAGCGTGCATAAATACCATGATATTGTTCGTGCATCATGTACGATTCTAAGGCTCGCTGACGATATGGGAACATCACTGGTAAGTGACATTACACAATATACATAAATTTTGAATTGTGAATTACTTATAATTAATATGAGGTTTTGTTAATATAGGATGAGGTGGAGAGAGGCGACGTCCCAAAATCAGTTCAGTGTTACATGAATGAGAACAATGCTTCGGAAGAAGAGGCGCGAAAGCATGTTCGATCACTGATAGAGCAGACATGGAAGACGATGAATAAGGAAATGATGGATTCTCCATTTTCAGTATATTTTGCAGAAGTTTGTGCTAATCTCAGCAGAATGGCACAGTTTATATACCAGAAGGAATCCGATGGATTCGGAATGCAACACTCATTCGTTAACAAACAGCTTAGAAGCTTGTTGTTCGAACCTTATGAATAGCAAATCAGATACTGCATTTGCTTGGCAAGCCAAGGATTATTCAGGAAAGTTGTTTGAGACTTAATATGAATCTGTACTAGTATATTTTAGTTATACTTACAATGATCTTGTTGCATTATCAGTTGATGTATTATGTATTTTTCTTTGTACTGCACCATGGTCAATGGCTTATATATATAAAGTTAATAATACTAGTAGCAATTCTTATATATGCGTTCATTTAGGACTAGCAAATCGTGCGGGTTGGAAATCAACCTGATACCCGATAAGATTTAATTTAAACCCGATCCATTAAAAATTTCTCATTTAAAAAATAAATCCGATTTGTTACCTGAACACAACCCGGACATGACACGGACCGAAATGGAATCGCACATGAGGGTGACGTGTAAAGTCCACGTTGTTGACTACTTTTTTCTTTCTGCTTTGGCGCTCTGTTTCTCTTTCACTTGATCAGCATTCTCTCTCTCTCTCCTCTTCTTCATCTGGATTCTCGACTGGTGCAGCTGAACAAGACAATCTCTGGTTTTGGTTTCACTTCTCTTAATTCATCCATCTCCGGCTGCTGACATGGCTTATGCTGCCGTGAATTCTCTTCTCTACACCATCGACCACCTCCTAAATTCCAATCGCATTTCATTCGCCTCTTCCACTTCACAAACCCTAGACTTCGCATTGGATCGCGTCAAATCGCTACAAGCAACACTCAGACAATTCGACGAAATCAGAAACAACAGCAGAGGAGTCAAGGCTTCGGAAGCGCGAATCAGAGACGAAGCGCGCAGATTAGAAGATGCTATTGAATTCCACATTTCAGCTCAGATTCATTTGCAATCTCAATGCTACGACCGCTGCCCGCCCACTCTCTCTCTCACCATCGAAGAATTGAATGAAAATATCAATTGCTTTGCAGAAACAGCTGACAAAATGGAAGAGGAATACGTTCAGGAATTACACAAGCCATCAACTGAAGAAGGAGAAGAAGATTCTGCTTCTGCTTCTGCTTCTGCTGCTGCTGTTGCTGCTTCACTAGGGATTGATTCCAGTGGAAACGAGTGCGAAATGGTTGGATTATCTGATTTCTTTCTCAAAATCAGAAACCTGCTAATTGCAAATGCGAGTAAACGAACTTCCATATGCATCAGTGGCATGGCGGGTATTGGTAAGACTACTCTTGCTAAAAAGCTTATTCACGATCCTTTAATCAAAGAAAACTTTGAATGTCTGGCATTTGTTATTGTGGGAAGACAGTATAAGTTAGAGGAAATCTTGCGAGCTATTGTAGCTCAAGTACACCTTGATGGCGATGAAATGATCACCGGAGAAAGTGAGGATTTTGAAGAGTATTTGAAGAGAATTTTGAGTGGTAGAAGATATCTCATCATGCTAGATGATACTTGGGACCTCGGTTTCTTCCTTGGTCTTAAATGTGCACTGCCAAATGAGGATAATGGGAGTCGAATCTTGGTCATTAGCAGGAAAACTCGAACCGTTGAACCCGGTGTAAGAAATGGCTATTCTTTCACAATGCCTTTTCTTGATGAAGAGGAGAGTTGGGATCTTCTCAAGTGGAAGGTCTTTGGTAAGGAAGAGTTTCCATATCGGTTCATGAAAGCTGGGAAGAAGATTGCTAAGAATTGTGAAGGTCTTCCTCTTTTGATCCTCGTTGTAGCTGCTAAACTCTTGTCTGGAGACAAGAACAATCTAGAGTTCTGGAACGAGGTAGCGGAGAAGAAGAATTCAGTCTTTGAGGATGCTTGTGAACAATTATCGGATATATTGCTACAAAGTTATCAGTTCATGCGTCAGTATTTGAAGCTGTGTTTTCTTTATATAGCAGCATTTACTCAGAATCATGTAGTTCGGCGCTCTAGGATCGTCACACTGTGGGCAGCAGAGGGGATTCTAGAACATTCTGGTAATCACGCGATTGACAAATTTGCTTCCTATAATCTGGTTTTGGTTTGGCAAATATGCTTGGTCAGAGCCCGAGCTCATGCTTTCCGCCTCCATCCTGCCTATTGGTATATGTGTAGAAGAGAAGCTGAGAGCAACAAGTTCTTCTGTGTCTTGAGTAGTTACGCTGATTGTTCGATTGAATGTGTGGAAAAACAACGTCATTTTTCCATCCACAACAATGTCTTGTTCGCCATCAAAGAGGTCCATGACTTGTTGGCATCAGTATCAACTGTGCGTTCTGTTCTATGTATGGGACCGTATTATAAATATCAAGTGCCAATATGCTTAGATTGGAAGCTGCTTAGGGTGCTCGATGCTCTTACAATCCGTTTCTATGAGTTCCCGCATGAGGTAGTGAAGCTAATTCAGTTAACTTATCTAGGCCTCACTTGTGATGCAAACCTCCCTCCTTCCATATCAAGACTTTGGAAACTTAGCTATCTCATTGTTCATCGACACCTGAGCATCAAATGGACCGTAGACGAGTCGTATTTTCCTGTAGAGATATGGGATATGCAAGAGTTGGAGCATCTTGAAGTCATTGGAAGAAACCTACCTAATCCTATTCCTGGCGCAGTCTTACCCAGACTCAGAAGGCTTTTAGATGTTGGTGCTCATAGTTGTGGAAAGGAGGTTCTTGAATGTATTCCAGATTTGAGAAAACTGAGGCTTCAAATTGAGTTAGAACCCGACTATACTCAAACCTGGAGCTTGTTTGATCATATCTCGTGTCTCCAAGAACTAAAATCGATCCAGTGTGTTATTGTGCCCCCTGAAGTGTTGTATGAGCCTATAGTCCCGCCTCCGCCTCTCCCGGTTTCCGTAAGGAGTCTTAAGAAGTTGAGTTTGAGCGGCTCTGGATATCCATGGGAAGAGATGAGCAAGGTTGGTGGATTGCCGTTTCTTGCAGTGCTCAAATTACAGAACTATGCCTTTCAAGGGGAGAAGTGGGAAGCGAAAGAAAGAGGATTTTCAAATCTTAAATATCTCTTCCTTGAAGATACAGATCTTGTGCAATGGACAGCATGTGATGGAAGCTTCCCAAGGCTTAGGTGCCTGACTATGAAAAACTGCTACAATATAGAAGAGATCCCCCTATTTGAATCTGATATGGAAGCTCTACTATCGCCTTATATAGTTATTGAACTTATAGACTGCAACCCCTTAGTTGAGATTTGTGCAGAGCAAAAGTATGGTACCGAAAGGGTTAAGGCCAATTATTCGTGGAAATGACGACAAGAACAAGCTAGGGTGATTTTCAACACGGCTCACAGTTCTGGAAAACGCTATAAGTTTGGGACACAAACTACGGTTAAGTCTTCTAACTTCTTCGTTGTGATGTATCTAGCTTTATAATACAGATCGCAGCCACAAGATAGCAGTCAAGGCAAAGTGGAGTGAATGATTCCCAGATTCAAATTTCATTTTGTCAATAAGTTTGTTTCGTTTTTTTGTTGACAATGAGAAATCTAGAATATGGTGCTATTGTTTATGTTGACAGTAAGGAGTTTTCGATGCTTGGGCTTTGTAGTTTGTTTAATTAGAATTCTGTTGAGTATATACAAACTTGGAGCAGATGAAGCTCTTTAAACTCTTTTAAAGGTAGTAGGACTGTAGGAGTAGTATATTAACTTGAGCACTATCTAAATGAATAAATAATGAACAATTCTTGGACAATTTTTTTCTTCATACTGAACTTCAAACATTGATGAAGGAAACATAAGCATTCACAAAATATCAACAAGTAATATGTACATCTCCCAGTAGCTAGCATGAACTAATCTTTAAACCAAACTTACTTCCTAAATGAACAAATAATAACAGGATTCTCCAGCGGAAATTCTATAATTATACTTTTTTGGTATCATTTTTTGTTTCTTTTTTCTATACTGTGATCAAGAGAAACCTACAGCCTCTACCACATCAAGACCAAATGCAAATGTTGCCATTCTTATCACAAGTTGCCAAAGGCTTACCGAGCTCACTCCACGCGCAGCTCAACACAGGAGATGTATGCTCCTTCAGCGTGCTCACTATTTTGGCGTTCCCAACAGACCAGATTTCCACGGACCCATCATCAGATCCAGCAGCGACATAACTGTCGTCAGGACTCAAACAAGACCTACTCCAGTTAGATGCCACTCTCCCATTCCCTCTCAAATTTGCACAGATTTCGAGAGTCCGCATGTCGAATAGATTGTGCAAGTTGTCCCTTCCACTCGACAGCAACATATTACCGTTTCTGGACAGTGATAATGATGTTACTGCAGAAGAGGAATGTGCTGCGATCTCACTGAGAAGTTTCCCTGTCTGAATATCCCATAGTCGGAGATTCCCATTTACATGGCCGGAGCAAATGGTCTGCCCATCCATACTAAAACAGAGAGCATTGCAGTTGCTGTAGCATAGAAGAGTGTTGACGCAGTAGCCTTTCTGAAGATCCCAAACTTTAATGGTTCGATCATAAGCCGCACTGACAACATTGCGGTTAGACACCTTGCTGACATCCACGGCACTGACTTTGTCCGTGTGACCAGTAAGGGTATGTCGTACACGACCTGAGCTTACGTCCCATACATACAAAGTATTTGCACTGCTGGCTGCAATAATCGATTTGTTGTCGTGGGTAATGCAGAGATCAAAAACTGTGCCCAGACAACCATAAAGTGTGCGAGTCGATGATCCAGTGTTTGTATCCCACATTTTAACTGCTTTGTCTTGTCCTCCACTGACCAATCTAGAGGAGTTATGCTCAAACAATATGGAGGCGCAGCCACCGTCATGAGCAGGGATCCTTTGCCTGCATGTAGAGGGGACGGTTGACTCGACATAATACTCCGCACCCTCTTCACATCGGCGGACTACGCCATCAACTTGTTGGTGGGCGAGATTTTCCATGCTGGTTCCCTTGAGACGATTCACCATATCTTCATAAAGAGCATTTGCCTATTAAGGAAGCATTCATTATCAACAATAACAGGTATAAACACTCATACATGAAAATTATATAATATTACAAAATGAGTGACAATTAAAATAAAAGGGGGGAGCTCTATTAATTTGTATACCAAAAGAGAACTTCATTAATTATTAAGCTACCTCATTTAGACGCTCAGCATCCTTCATTTTTTCCAACATCCAACGGTCAATTAGCATTTTGTTTTCTGCTTCTGCATTGTCAGCTCTCAGAATGGTCGCCTCAAGTTGAGCTTTAACTTCTTGGTGCTCACCTATCAACAAGTCCAGAGCCTTAGTCTTTTCCTCCAACAGTGCAGCTAAACGGGAGCATTCATCCCTGCAAATTATAGCACTAGAGTTAAGCTCACTGATGAAAGGGTTACCATGATCCATCTCTACATGGTGGAGGATCTACTGATGTAGGAGAGACAGGAGGAGAGGAGACAGATTCAAAGATGACACCTTGCTTGACTAAGCTCATTTTGCAACTCGGATATCATAGTTTCTTTCTCTTGCATTAATGCTTTTGAAGTTCTGGATTCGGCCACTTCCACCACAAGTTGTTCAGATAATCTAGACTGAGCTTTGTAACATTGTTGGAGCTCCAATTCAAGATTTTCAGCTTTCTCTTTCCACTCCGACCCCTTTTACAGATAGCATTGTTAATACAGTTAAGTCAATAAATAAAAATGAAGAAATGGTTACAGAGGTGAAACCAACCAAAACAGTTCAAAGAGAAAAAAAAAATTTAAACGAAGTTGAGCAATAGTCAAATAATTAAAACATTCACCAAAAGGAAATAGGAAAAGTGATGGCCCTACATTGTCTAACCAAATTTTAAACACTTCCTTCATTCAAAGAACTGAATGGTCTCTATCACCACAACCAGCTAAAATCAGCATACTCCTTTATTCAAGAAATTATTTTATATCAAGCAGAAAGGTATCATGCTAGCTAGCAAGTATCAGGCTATCCATATGTCATTTCCTCTCTTCCTCAGACAAACTTACAAGAAGCTACACATGTTGAACGATCCAATCAAGACTGGCATGCTTGATGCATCAATGTTTCCTGATGTAGTTGATACTGCAAGTCTGCAACTCCTTCAATCCGACCATTATAAGCAAGATTCTTTCCCCAATTAGCTAGTGGAACCAACAACTTGTTACAGCACATCCCTAGCATCAGCTCCAACCAAATCTCGCCCTATGCTATAACTAGCTCAGTTTTCTAGTGCTTAATCATGATAATGGATCTTAAGATGTCGATATGCACCACAAAAACTAATCAACTGTTGAAGTATGCCCATATTTCTTGTACTTTTGCTTTGTATCTCAGTATCAGCTAGCAACTTCGCATACTACATAGCCACCAGTAGAATACTAAATTTGCAATCTCCTATTTTCACACAAGGTGATAACCTTTTTAAGCAAAAAGACTGGTTAAACACACTGTAAGCTCAAGATCAACCACGTTCACATATTCAAAAACATTTCCACAACAGAACTAGCAATCACTAATTCAACAACATTTCCCAAGGCTACAGTAACTTTGTCATGCTAAAGTCAACTATATAAACACTAAATTGAAACCAAAAGAACCAAATTCAAACAACCTGAGACACAATTGGGCGAGATAGCGCAATAAAAGCAGGAGAATGTGCCCCCTCTTCCACTAAATGGCGCTTTCTCAGAGCTTTTAGAGCATGCTTTATTGCATCCATTGCAGCATCTCCTTGTGCCCTGATTTAGAAATATAAGAGACGAATCGCCATCAACTACAAACGAAGAAATAATCAAACACAAAATACCTAGATTAAAGCAAATAATCAGAAACATAAATTTGCTGAAGGTTATTTCAGCTGATAATCGAAGAATTACATTGAATAACTGGGGATTTAGGGTTTCGTCTACGGCAACTAGAAATCAAATTTGAGGGTTTGGATGACGAAGGATTCGGAAAACAAAAAAAACAGTTGGGATCGTTCGTGAATTATTTATAGCTGCAAAGTTTGATTACTGATTTTGAAGTTTAATTTTTTTCACATTTCACCATTTGAATTAAAATTTAGTTTTAAATTTTGAGAGAACATTTATTTTGGGTCCGCGAACTTAGTCAAGTTATCATTTATTCATGACATTTGAACATAATTTTGAGATCTATGAACTTTGATTTAATATCAACTTTATCACTGTTTCTAACATTTTCTGAACGAAAATATCCTCAAGACTATAAATGACAATTATGTCGATTTACTCTCTTCTTCATTAAAATATTGACAATCACAATAATCATACTTCCGTTCTCCATAATTCATGGAACTCTGTTGCCAAGCTTAGATTATTAACTCTTGATCACATCTATCTGGAAAGAAACCTCCAATTCTTTATCGAGATTGTTTTTCTCGAGGAGTTGGATTTGAGTCGCAACAAATTTGAATGAAGCATTGATGAAAACTGCAGTTTGTTGTCTTTGAAGATGATAAATCTTGAAAATATAATTTTGATGGTTCGATTCCTGATTCAATTCAAAAACTTCTAAATCTCTATGTTTAAACCTGAACAACAACATATCTCAAGGTGAAATCCCACAAATCACTGGAAACATCATCTCGCTTTCTCTTCAACAACAATCTCACCAGAGAAATCTCACTTTCTCAATAAATTAAAACAGAGAAAAAAAATGTCAAATACTCTCAATATTTTTATGAAAAAGAGATAGTAGATATTCTGAAATACTCTTCAAAGGCTTGAACGTATTTTTGCCAAAAAAAAGCTTGAAACAATGAAAAAATAATTCAAATGATATTTAATCGAAGTTGATGGATCTAAGAAGATATTTTCAAATGTTACGAAACAAAATTGATACATTGACAAAGTTAGTGGATCAAAAAAAATATTGCCTCTTAAATTTTAACAATAATGTAGAGTATAGATTTTATTTTGAATTTTCAGGTATTACTCAATCGGATAACCAAAAAACGAAAGAATACAAAATTTGTATTATTACCATCTGGTGCCTATTAACCTAATTTCAAATAAATACTACTTCCTCTGTCTCAATAAACATGAAACATTTGATTTTCAGCACGTGATCATGTAGTGTTATTTTTGTGAGTTACCAAAATCAACATCAGTTACTCAAAATGTGATTTTTAGATACCAAAAACGATACTATAAAAAATATCAAATATTTTTGTACAAAAGTAAAAAATCAGGTACCATTTTTTAAATTTACTCTCGAGGATAAAGAGAACCACGTTCTTTCGTATAGTGATGGTCTAGGCTTATCAAGTGGTCGGACTGGCTCAGCCTAGGTCTAGTACGGGCAGACCTAGGGCCAGCCCTACAGTGGGTTAGGGCTGACTTATCCATTGAAACGAGCTCAATTTGAAGCATTTTAAAACTCGGCCCAAATCAGTCTAGATAAGGCCCACTACAATTTACAAAGGATGGGGAGGGTGCAAGCACCAGAGCTCGTCTTTAATAAATCCTAGATTTGCTGAAAGAAAATGGAGTTTCAAAGAGTAAAAAAAGGGGAGAGATATATTTTTAAAAAAAGTTATTGTAAGAAGCAATCCCTTTTACACAGCACTACTTGAAACAACATTTCCAAATGAGGAAAGATTTATATGGAACTATACCCCCCACAGTATCATTTTTCTTCATAACAGACAATAAAATTGGAAGAGTATCGTCTCACAAATTTCATAACAGTTTACACACCCCATTTCATCATAATTTAAACAAATCTTCTTTTCCTATCACTCTTTCACTTGTCTTCAACAAAGCACAAATTTACAGCACCGCACTCGACGTAGTCAAGTCGCCCGGATCCTGTCCAGCCAGTCCACACTCTTCCGACCTTTCTCCAGCTGTACGTCGATACTCCTCCGAGACTTCTCGTGGTATTCAACGCTTCTTCTAGATCTTTCCATTTGGTCGAAAGTGACTTTCAACTTTGACAGCCTCTCATCGTTGTGGAACTTGTATTCGAACGGCTTTAGTTTCTCATGTCGGTCAGTGCTCTGCCTAGGTTTCTCCCTCCGGTCAGTGCTCTTCCTTGGAGCATCGACACAGTCGGTACTCTTCCGGGAATGTTCAGGTCGGTCAATACTCCTCCTCGACGAGTGCCTTTGGGAGAGAGGTTTTTCTACGTAAGATACAAACTTCTTCAGGTGCTTAATATACTCGGGATATAGCTCCAGATCACAGTGGTTGCCCCCTTTGATCCACAACGGTTCGTACTTCTCTTGACATAGTTCATAGAGCTGTTTTCCGTGAGAGCAGTCGACAACATCGTCAGCAGTTCCCTGCATGACACAGAGAAGCATGTCAACCACACCACATACCTCAGAAGAAGCTAGATTCATGTGCTCCGAACTACTACAAGTTTTTGCCAGCATGCATCAAAATTTTAGCAAGAACAATTAAGGGTGTGACTGACAACAAATACTTGAATGAATCTATGCAAATCGTAATCAGTTTTAGGCTTCTTTGACAAAGTTCAGCAGCACATAGTTGGTTCGGATCAAAATTCATATATGGAAATTGTTTTCACACATCGGGTACACACCATTTCCAGCTTATTTTGTGCAGAATCTCATCTACTCCAAAAACCACGAGCAGAAACATGTATAAAGGAAACTGCACAACTGTGTTCACTTACATGTATGACTAGAACAGGGCACTTCACCAAGGTAATTTTGTCGATGTTCTGCAAAAATCAACATATGGTCTTGATTATATTCATACGATTATATCAAAAGCATGACCGAATTAAGAAGATATGTGACCAAGAGACTAACCTTGTAAATGTCAAACCAATATGTGCGCTTCACAGGGTACATAACTCTTAAGCCTGATGAAATAGGACTATGCAAAATAACAGCTTTCAGGCGAGGTAAACGAGCTGCAAGATCTACAGTGGGACCACTACCAACAGACTGGCCATATAGGATAACATCTTCTTGCTTAACCCCATAGCTCTCTTCAAGACACTTGTATGCAGCTTCAATATCAGCATAAGTGTTATGCTCGCTCGGCTGCAACATAGACGGGACACAAAGTTTAATAGGTGACCTCAGGCGATACTCACTTACTATTACTAGAAACAGAATCATGTAAAAGAAGTAACTGGTTATACCTTCCCAGTTGACTGCCCATAGCCTGAGTAGTCATACCTGCAGACATAATGCACAAAAGATGCTAATGAGAAAAAGCTCCTCCTCAAGTAAGTGGCAAATCCATGATAGCATCAAATTAAAAGGACAGCTTGTGTCTAATTATATTCTAAAGCAAAACCGCCAACAACCAGTCATGAGGAAGTATCAAATATTCACTGATAATTTAATTTTTTATCATGCAATCTCACTTTTTAGCATTAGCTTGGGAATAGGTGCATTCGAAAGGTCGATCCAGCTTTCAGATCAAACACATTAGTATATCTATCTATGTACCTAAAAACATTACTTCAAATAAATTTGCTATATCGAAATTGAAAAAATATCAATTAATCAAATGAGTTGCTTCACTTGATTCACAGAACCAGATAAAATCTAAGGATCCATGCGTCGTATGATAATTGATAACTACTATAGTCTAACAAATAACAATATGTTAGTAGTCTGAAATCTTTTTAAGGAGATTACACCAACTCACTAGATTGTAATGAAAATGTGATTGACTTCTCAAAAGAAGGTTGTCAGCAAAGTTTCTTCACTGACTACAAATGAACATCAGACCAAACATGCAGGCCCAAATTGATATTTTTAGCCAACAGACCAAAGCCGATAAGTCACTCTGCCCGGTCAACCAAATAAACTCGTCATCCTCCCTAAGTATATCACTTAAAGGTTACATTGATGATTGATCAATATCCCGTTTTATACCAATACTAGACTTTCCAACTAGAATGGTTTTTATAAAGAAAATTAAATTGATATTCATCATAGTTGTTGGTAGTCGATGGCTGTTCAACTTTACAAAATTGTTCCAATAAGATTTAGTCAAGCCAACCACCACCATTATCAAATCTCTCTATTCCTCCCTCAACTAAATGGCCTATGGCAGCTAGTGGGATAAACATCTATTCCTCCCTCAACTAAATGACTTCAAGTCTTCAACAGCACCAACTGCATAATAAGTTATGAATCACTTCCCAAAATTACCAATAGAGAAAGAAAATCTCCAACCACTTTTCAAGAGTCACATTTAGCACTCACTCACTCACTCCCAAGCTCATCTCAATAGCTAAATAAATTTTTTAAAACAACAAAATATTTTGTTTCCGAAACTGGCCCAGTTTTCCACAGCAAACACAATTTCTAACAAAACAAATATTGCAAAAAGTCACAAAAAAATACATCCCCATCTGATCCAACTAACCTAACAACTCACCCACTCAGAGCACTTGTAATCATCTACCACTATAAAATAACAAATTTCATTTATATGAATTCTAAAGTAAAAAATAAGCACAAAAGGTAAATAAACAGCAACATTTTCACACCAATAACCTCAGAGAATCAAAATTCACCAAAATCAACACGTAGAAGAGCAATCAAATGAAATTTATCTGCGAAAACACGATGGCACGCATCAATCCCCAACAAAACCCTAACAATTCACCACCGGATAAAAAAGGAAATACTACTAAAAATCAAAAGGCACGCAGGAATTGCATTGGAAAAATTACCCCAAAATATTGACTCTGAGATGAATGCTCAGCTCAATAAAAAGCTCGTACATCTGGCCGATATCAGCCGCGTTACCGTGCGAATAGAGTAGAGTGGAGCTAGCCATGGGGTAGCGCACGTAGACCGCAACGATTTCCGTGCCGCGACGCGTCGGGAGCCTCAATACGTCGACGTTTTCGCGGTGCGGGAAGGGATGCAGCAGCTGCAGCCCCGTGGCCTGGTCGGTCACCAGCTTGTAACTCGACGGCGTCGGTGGGAAAAACGCCAGCTTTGCTGCCATAGAAGACGTCACCCCTCCCATCCCCTTTTGCAAGTCTAAACCTATTCCCTGTTGTCAGAGCAGTCTGCAACTGTATGACTGAGAGGAGAGGAGAATGAGAGGGAGAATTGAATGGAAAATATAGAAACTGAACGGAACAGTAGAGAGAAGAGAGAGAGAAAGGGAAAGGTAATTTGGAGTTGGGATTGAAGAGAGTGATTATGATACTGTGACCAGCTGTGATGTTTACTATTCATCAAAGCATGGCCACATATATAATTTTTCTTTGCTTTTTCCTATTTTTTGGAGGGACTTTTTCTTATTTTTTTAATGTTTTTTGAATTTCATATGACCTCATTTTTGGCTTTTTCTTGTTTTATTGCTCTTTTAAAAGTATTCTCAGAGTAAATTACATGGCTACACTACTTTGTGAGAGCAGAGTATAATTTAGTTCTCCAACCGTCCATGATCATCTCTTTTCTTTTTCTTTTTTTTCCAATTAAGATAGTCACTTTTCAATTTTGAAAATATCGTCCTCTCTTCTTAATTAAATATTCAATTATTTTTTTCTCTCTATTTTATTCCACTTAACAATTCTTTCTAAAACTCGTGTCACTCAAGAATGTGGTCATCTTCAGTAGAATGAATGGAGCAGTACTTAATTAAAAAAATTATACTCTGTACTCCTACTACGTGCTACTGCCTCTGGCCCCGAATAAGAGTCATGTTTTATCATCTTTCTACATTTCTGAATATGAGTCTTATTTCACTTTTACCATAAAATGGTAAGTGGGCGTCACATTCCACCAATTTATTCTACTCACATGTGATTATAAAACTAATATATATAAGTGGGGCTCGTATTCCATCAACTTATTCCCCTATTTTTCTTTATATTTCGAAAAACTCTTCCATAACCAAATATGACTATTATTCTGAAACGAAGGGAGTACAATTTTATTAGCGGCATGAGATAAAATAATACTCCGTCTCGCTACAAGTGAGGCGCTCTAAATCGGATGTTGTTTTATAAAAATAATAATAAATAGTTAGAGTAAAGATAAAGTAAAGTAAGTAAGATTATAATGTATATACGACCATCTTCTATATTATTCTCTCTTACTTTATTTTTTTTGTAATATAATTATTTATTATCATCTTTGCAAAGCAACGACAAAAAAGAAACGCATCACTTGTAGTGGGACAGAAGGAGTAATAGTCTCTCCAATTTAACTTAGTTGGAGAATTTCTATTGAATACTACAAAGAGTAAGAGATTATAAACGGAATAAATGAAAGATAAAATAAAATAAAAAAGAATAGAATGTACTAAGAGATAAGAAAGAATAAAGTAGGAAGGATAAGAAAGAATAAAATATGAGAGATAGAGAGAGAATAAAATAAAGTAACTGAATGTTTTATTTCTTGGCATAAAGAAAAATGAATCAATTAATTTGAGACATCCCAAAAAGAATATGACTCAATTAAGTTGGAACGGATAGATTCATTTTTACAAGTGATGTAGCAGTAGTACTATGCATTGGGTGAGATCATTAGCAATAATGTCGCAAATAACGACAACTGATAAAGATCACGAGTCAAGCAATGACATCAACATCCTCAACCAACTCCCAATCTTAAAAGCATCTCCACCGGTGGACGTTCCGGTCGGACGTCCGCCATTGTGAAGGTTTAGGTCGGACACGGACGTCCTGTGAGGACGTCGGATATCCTCGCGACGTCCGACCGAACGTCCGCCATTGTGGCGTCAGTCGGACGTCCGAGTTAAAATTTAATTTTTTTAAAAAAAAACTTTATAAATACGGTCGGACGAGGAGTGAGAGCCGGTGGTTGTATTTCTCGACTTTTTATTATTATGTAATTTTTAACTTAATTATGTTTTTTTTTAAGTATTATGTAATTTTTTTTTAATGAAGTATTCGAATTTTCATGTATTCCGTGTCGATATTTTAATTCCGTAAATTGAGTAATTGTGAGTTTATTTTATTGCGGGAAGTCCTACATTGTGCAGTGGAATGGGAAGTCCTAGTAGAAGTCCTAGTGATGTGGCAGGAGGTTTTTGTGGGAAGTCCTAGTGGAAAATCCGCCACCGGAGATGCTCTAAATGAACGGTTTTGCGGGTAAGTGCCAAGACGAGAGTACCACATGGAATAATACTTGGTAGATAACATCTACCCAAAGTGACCGGTATTCATGAAGTCGAATACTTGCCTGACATTCATCTTTGGGTTTTAATGATAAATTAACCTAATGTTAACTTCAATTCCTTTAAACAGTTAAACTTATAAGAACAACATTACGAAAATTTAATTCCATTCAAACAAATAAACTTATAAGAACAACATTACTAAAATTTGATAGATCCCAATATAAAAGTATGATGTACTAATTCAAGGGTATATAAAGTAAAATTTCATCTAGATGTGGGAATGAGTATATTCAGATAGATCACGCGCACATTTAATTATCAGGGGTTTCTCTAGTTTTTAAAAATAGGAGTAGTACTCCAATATTAGCTAATAAAGCAACACTAGTTAAGCTCCAATATTCAATTTTCTAAAAATATTAGCTATATACTTATGCAAATCTTTTTCGCAATGTCCAGCTGCAGTAATAATTTCTCAAATATATTTGAAATTTAATTGAGTTTAGTGATAAATAAAAGGGATATTGGTCTTTAAGATTATAAATTTTGGCCAAAATTTGATATTCCCTACAAACTTTAAAATTGGTCTAATATATCACAAACTTTACATTTTACTTGTTATTTCTCATGGCATGTCAATCACCATATCCGACCAACTTTCGTGCATTTTTTTAATCATATTTGGCACTACTAAATCAACATGATTTTCTGTGTAGCTTTTAATCTTTACTTGTCACGAACTTGTGATCTAAAATATCATAAATATTTCACGGTTGTCCACGTATAATAAAATTTTTTGCGAAGATATCTTATTCGGCAGTAACAAATAACATGTAAAGTTTGTAATATTTTAGACCAATTTTAAATTTAGTGAAAAATAACAAAATTTAGCCAAAGTTTATGATTTTAGAGATCAATATCTCTGAATAAAATTAACAAACTTAATAAAGAAAAAATAAAAATGCCTATATATGATTAATATCTCAAATATAATAATTGGTACTATGATTAATAAAAATGCCTAAACATGCCTTGGCGTGGTTGAATAGGGATTTACTAGTCCATGATCATAGTCCCAAAGTATGATTAAGTTATGACACTTTTACACCAGAAAGAAAGGCTAATTATTAAGGTTTTAATTCCTTAAAATGGTCAAAATCACTATATAATTCAAGATTAATGAGCTGGTTTCCAGTTGTGGGATTTGCGGAAAATGAATGTGGCTTCACATGTTTGTCTACTTAGAATATTTGTTCTTGTTTCTATCAAAATAAGATGAATATTAGGCAATACATCTACTAAAAGCTCAACTCTCAATGAATGTGTATTCAAGATTAATAAAACCATGCAGATAATATTTGGACCCCACAAAGTGACACTAATGATTTTACACTGGCCACCCCACCCTAATTTATTATACATAACCATGCTTTTGGTGGCATTTATGTTTTCTCTAATACCTTTGAATTAGGTCTCATGCACAACGGTGAAAAGATTTGGATAATGCTCTAAACTAGTATCTTGAATAGGTATAATAATTTTTACAAACTATTTGTTTAAATTCTTAGATAATTCCTAATTGTCTAGTTTTGAAATTGTCTAGTTTTGACTTAGAAAGTTAATTAATACTATATGAAAAAAGTTATACGAGTACTATCGATTGTGTTCATAAAGATTTATGGGCTGTTTTCCAAATTTAAAAGTAATTTGATATAGGAAGGATAGCACCAACGGATAGTTTGGCTGAATTATTAAAGTAATTAACTTTATAGTAGGAGTATTTGTTAATAAAATAAATTTTGGATACATTTTGATTTAATCATGTTTAATACGTGAATTATTATGACTTTGTTTAGGTAATCAAGAATTAATGGAATTTAGGTAATTAAACTCAACAATTAATGTCGACGCCGAAAGACGAATACATTTATTCCACTTGGTTTATTAACTACTAATCTTTTTAAAACTTGTTAAATTAAGTAAGCAAACCCACAAATATACACCAACAAAAAATTTATGAATAAAACCATCACCCCTTTGTGGGGATGCCAACTTCACATGTGTATAAATTTATGTTTCCATAAACCAACTTTTGTATTTTAAGAGTACCAAAAGTGGGAGAATGTGCTTCTCAAATTGAAGACACTCCCCTCATATGAAGAAAAATACCCCACATGTCTCCCGCTGGATTTCCTCTTTATTTTAATACTACAAGTTAAAGAATTTTAATTGTTGATTTGTTTTAAGATGGGAATTATAGTAGAATTGGAAGCTTCGTATCTTGTTGATTTGAGTTGGAAACACTATGAATGAGCTGTTTTCGTTGTCCAATTCCAATATGCCCAATCCCAAAGTTCCCTAGCTTTGTAATTTCAATCTTAACTTGGGATTGTAGTAAGAAAAATAGGTATCCTTACATGAAAAAAAAATAATCAAAGATTACAACTTTTGCATCGAAGATAATTAGACAACGATCGAAATTGAAAGTTTGATTGGGTCAAGCCCACACGGATTTGTTTTTGGATCAGATTGTCGACTGCAAGATATTGCTCGCTTTGGGTCAATACCGCACGGATTTGTTTTTGGTTACTGCCAAAATGCCTCAAACTGATTGTGATTGGACATGAATTATATACACTTTCGAACTTCTCTCAGACTCCTGATGTGAGATGAGTTTGTACCCAACAATTACTCTTCTTCTAAACCCTAAATATTACTCTTATTAATTAGAGGAATGGATGAGTAATTAGTCAATGTGTTTTGTTAAAGGCCATGTAGCAATTCAACTAACACTTTGTGGGTCGAATCAATTGATCAATTGACTGTCGATAACTAAGAAAACAAGACAATGTAACAATAAGAAAGAATATCAATCTTGATGGCAACCTATCAAGATTTTCGATTCTACGTGAGGCATAAAAAACAGATGGGCATGTGATTTTATAGGGATCGGTGAATATTCTTGGACCACGTTCACTTTGTTTTATGTATTTTCAATTTATTTTCAAAATTTAGGTTGTTAAAGAAGAATTTTTTCTTTTTAATGAAAGCAACAATACTTATTTGCAAAGGGATGTACAAATTGTGGGCCAAATATGCTTTAACTTTATATGTTTCACGTGTGTTTCGCCCCAGAAGGCTTAGCCCTGCTTCCGCTGCAGGCTTCAACTTGGGCTTGTCGGGCTCCAATGTGCCGCAATCATTTTCCATATTTTGCATTTTCAATTCTTATTTAAATTAGTATTATGTAGTATATATTTAATAGCAGTCCTTATAATCATACGAATTATGCTTCAATTTTTAATTTGAATTTTTATTGTTGAAAAATATACTTATAAGTTTTTTTTATTATTATTTTGAGAATTTGACATGAATTACATTGGTCTATAGATGAAATATTTTGATTTATTGCCAGTTCAAAAATACTTTTGAAAAGCTCTTGAGTTTTGATTGTAATTTTTAATGATGCTTCTAGTGTTGGATTTTGATTACTGAAAATTGCAGTTAAAGGTTTTATCATAAACTATTGTTTTGCTTTTATTTCTTTCAGCTAAGTTTGGATTGTCCGTGCATCTTTATTATCGCGCATGTGAATAGGAATGTGATCAAATGAAAACTCTAAATATTGTACAAACTCAAAACTATGATCTGGATCATTGAAAAATGTCAACAGATCACAAAAAAATATCAATGGAAAAATGTCAACAGAATTTCAACAGTAAACATTGATTGATGTTGTGTTGATATTGTGTTGACATTAAAATCTTGAAATTTTACACTGTGTTGATATTGTATTGAAACAGTGTTGAAACTGTGTTGAGGAGTTTTGAGTTTGTACCATATATAAGTTTGCATTTTATCACTACCCCATGCAAATAAAGGGATGTGTTATATCATTACACTAAATATTTGTAAAACAGAAAATAAATCTTCTTCCCTGGATCTATTAATCTGATGGTTATGATTAAAACTAATGACGTATATTATTGTATCGTTTTCGTACGTTAAAGGGTAAAAATAGTAAAGCACAATTATACATGACTTCGCTACATGATGTAGTTATATTTGTACATCATGTTCTATTAGTACATGATGTTAATGTATGAAAATGCGTAGGTGACTGAATAATGTACACATTATCACGGGTATATCGTACATTACTGTCCGACTCATGCTTTTGTGGATGGAAGCTATACTATATAGCATCTACAAATTCACAAAAGCATGAATCGGAAAGTAAAGTACGATATACCCATGATAATGTATGATACTATATATTATCATGGGTATATCGTACATTATTGTCCGACTCATGCTTTTGTGAATTTGTAGATGCTATATCACAAAAGCATGAGTCGGACAGTAATGTACGATATACCCATGATAATATATAGTATCGTACATTATCAAGGGTATATCGTACATCACTTATCCAGTAATGTAGCATCGTATTAATTCCCTTAGAGCCGAAAGTTAACATCATTCACCAAGGGTTTAGTAGTCCATGGGACTAGGGTGTAGTACCATCGTATTAGCATAACGTTCACTAACCGGAGGAAGTTAGATCCAGTCTCCTAGGGTTAACTTATCCATAAGGCTAGGGTATAGTATCCACACGATTACCCTAGTGAACGTTGTGTTACTGAGTCAGTACTACACCCTAGCCTCATGGATTGCTAAACCCTTAAAGAATGGATATAGCTTTCGCCATTCATTCAATAAATTATAATCTACATCACGTAGAAGGGACATATACATTAAAACACATTAATGTTATATTAATGATCAAATTAATGTATATATTAAGTTAATATACTTATCCATATAAATGATGTAACAGTAATATACCCAAATTGTCTTTTAATGTACGAAAATGATATAATAATGTACGGTGATGCTTTTAATCATAACCATTAGATTAATAGATCCAAGGAATGATATTAATGTTATGTTTAAGACCAAGGAGGTGTAAATACCTTAATGCACCCCTGCAAAAAAAAGCACATATCCCACTTCAAACAAAAATAAATAAAGGAGTAAGTTCGAAAAATTCAAAAATCCCCAAATTCTCCCAATTTTGCCTCCACCAATGGAATTAGGATGACACATTCCCTAGATGTTTTGTTGCTATTGCATAACCGGCCAGTCGAGTAAGGACGAAGAAGGTGCAATATTTGGGTCACGATCTTTAGGCAAGCGAATCGTTGATGTCTTCACCTATTGCGTTAGATAACTAGAGAGGAAATGTAAGGAAAAACGATGGGCCGTCGATCCCATAGTGTTTTTCGACGTCTCCTCCCAACTACACATATCCACAGCCATCAACAAAACTTGGGACGTGTTCACTTTAATTGTTATGGATTGAATAGAATTGAAACTCTGACTAATATTATTGGGTATAGCCCACATAATTTCATAGTGTTAAAGTGATCATATCATCATGAACATAATTTTCTTAACTAGATCTGAGTAATTGTTATCCATGATAATTTTATGTGAATCATCCAAAACTTTGGGTTATAGCCCACATAATTTCATAGTGTCAAAGTGCTTATATCATCATGAGCATAAGTTTCTTAATTAGATCTGATTAATTATTATCTATGAGAATTTTACACAAATGTCTAAAATTGTAATACAGAAACAAATTTTAGGTATAATATTTTTCTCGTCCTTGATGCAAATTAACGTAGAAACTAATGAGATGGATTAACTGATGGATAAAAATCTCAAACTAATTGAGAACATAAGAGTATAAAAACTCAATGTAAAAAATATTATTCAAAAATGTCTGTCTTTGAAGATCAACAATGAAGCCTTTATATAGGCAAAGAGAATCCTAAACTTATAGAAAGAAAATAACTATGAAATCCTAAGCTTATGGAAAGAAAATAACTAAAAAGATAATAAGCAAAAATAACTAATATTTTTCCCATCTCCTAATTCTATTAACTAGGAAATAAATAAAACCAAAAATATACTTTTCTTAGCCTCCAAGACTTGTCTTCTATAACTGCATCATACTCCTCTTCTTAAAAAAGACTCGACCTCGAGTCTGTCCTAGAGTCTGCTTTATTGAAATAACATCTTAACACAATCAAAGTTTCTCCAACTACATCCTTCGTTATGCCATCCGTTAAAGTTTGATTGATATTTTCAACCACCAATTCCGACATCAGCTTCTGCACTAAAGGCAGTTTATTTATAACAGCCTCCATATCTTCTCCAGAATGCCATGTATTCAGTGCGAGGACCGATATTTCTTTCTTGATCCAGTCAACTGTTGCACAATGGAATTCACACTGGCTATACAAATCATGTTGATTAGTCATAGAATCTCCATATCCAATGTCCAAAGGAACAGTAAGCATGTTAACACCAGATGGTAAAATCTCCAAGCAATTTGAATTCACAGCATCGCCGACATTAATATTCATGTAGTTTCCATCACCAGTATCCACAGTTGTAGAACTAATATTGGATATAGTAAAGCCAACTGGCGTTGTATCCTTTTCTATTGGAAGATCACCAACGCCGTCAACACTCCCAAACATGAACCCTAGGAGATGTTTTCTCCCTTCAGCCATCGTCATAGACGACAACGCCCTCGTCGTTGGCAGCCTCGTCAAATTGCAGGGAAGGAGGCGGGGATTTGCTCACCAATCCAGGGAACACATAGAATATATCCTCTCCGTATACAGGCGTATCATACACCGACATCGATAATATATTGCTGTTACAATTCTTCGACGGTTCATCTGCATCATATGATGTGAAGACGTCGCTGAATAATGGATCGTCCATCGAACGACACTCCGGCGCAATAGACCTCATCGGGTTGGATTTCCCCCGAAGCTTTCCCAGTCGTGCCAATCGTCGTTGTAGGTCTCGAACTTGTTGTCGCAGATCACCGTTTTCGATGTCGCGCCGGAGGTCTCGAACCTGCTGTCTCATATCATCGTTCTCGATATCGCACAATCACGTTGTCGTGCAGCCTCTTCGTTTGGGAGATCTCCACGCCCCCCACCACGACCGCCACCACGAGCATCGCCACGTCTGCCGCCATGTCTACGTTCAGCCATTGATAATCAACCTGGATCGTGATACCAAATGATGCAAATTAACGTAGAAACTAATGAGATGGATTAACTGATGGATAAAAATCTCAAACTAATTGAGAACATAAGAGTATAAAAACTCAATGTAAAAAATATTATTCAAAAATGTCTGTCTTTGAAGATCAACAATGAAGCCTTTATATAGGCAAAGAGAATCCTAAACTTATAGAAAGAAAATAACTATGAAATTCTAAGCTTATGGAAAGAAAATAACTAAAAAGATAATAAACAAAAATAACTAATATTATTCCCATCTCCTAATTCTATTAACTAGGAAATAAATAAAACCAAAAATATACTTTTCTTAGCCCCAAGACTTGTCTTCTATAACTGCATCAGTTCTACTAGATGACTGGTTACAATGAAATTACTGCCCTCAATATTGGTTGATACAATGCGTATACTATGTATTTATATATGATCGACAAACGACAATCATAATTTTGAGTTCTACTAGATGACTGGTTACAATGAAATTACTGCCCTCAATATTGGTTGATACAATGCGTATACTATGTATTTATATATGATCGACAATCATAATTTTGAATGATTATAAGAATTCTACAATAATTTTATTCACTGGAGTAAATTTGACTATATTTTGATTATTCTGGGGTTAACGTATAATATGACATCTATTTGGGGTACTATCATAATTACCAAAAAAGTAGTGGAGTAATTGAGGAGTGATGATAGTTTACATTTATTTAAAATATTAAATCATGATTTCATCCAGAAATTGATTATCATCTCTGTTGCTGACTTCAGCTTAATCTGCACCCGTCAATTTGAATAAAATACTTTTGATTCTGTAACCCAAAATTAGTAAATTTTCGAATTTCCTTGCGATTTTCAATTCATTTCGCTGGTGTTCATGGAACAGGTTTCAATTCGCGCCATTTTCAGATTCGATCGGGAAAATTGGATATGCAGGTATACCATGTTTCCTTCTTATTTTTGATTAACTTTTCAAAACTCAAATTAATATTCAGCAACTTGTGTTTGTTGAAGCAGAGGTTCAATTTTTAGTTGCATTTGTGGGAAAAAGTTTCCTTTTTGTTGTTCAATTTCATTTTCCCAAATGCGGAGTATTTGGTATTTTTTGTGATGAGCTACTGAAGAAACTTGAACTTGTATGAAATGCCCATGTTGAATGCGATAACTATTTCAGTTTTTATTTGATGAAACACTCTATTTTCTGTAAATTTGATATATCTGTAGGCTAACTACGGATTTGGATCCCCTGGTGCTAACTACGGTTAGTATGTGCCATCAAGGAGATGGACATCAAACAAACCGCCGTCGTTTAGGCTGTGCTGTGTTTAAGCCACAGCAGAGGATCCGAATCCAGCTAACTACTGGTGATAATTCTATTGTTCTGATTATGCTATATTTGCTTTAGAAGTAGATATTTGATACTGTTCCAGTGTGAGTGAGGTAACAGATTGCTATGTAGAATGGTTGATTTAACTGGCATTTAGTTTTATAAGTTAGCCATTCAACTCAAAATCGATAAATTGTTGGAATATCAGCAAGCCGTATACAAAATGTCCTCTTCTAATTTTTTTTACCAGAAGGTTACATTTAGTCAACCTTTTGGGATTGAATGAATTTGACCTTGTACTTCTTGATAAGTTATTCTTTATTTTGTATCGTGCATGTTTTGCCCCGTAGTTGAAGCAATCTGTGGTTTGGAGATATTTGTTTTAGTAAAAGTGGTAGTACAATCTCCCATATCCAAACTGCTTGTGCAAGATTGCATTGAATTTTGAAATTTTGTTGTGGGGTCTTAGACTGAAGCAGAGTTTGTTTAGTTGTGTTTAATAAGTACCAATTCCTGAACTGATTCGAGTGCCATAGCTGAATTTCGTGTTTGAGAATCAATCTTTCGAATTATATTATATGAACGTGCTTGTTGACTCCACATCTCACTTACTTGAAATAGGAATAACGTTTTAGTTCTTTGTCAAATGCATCCAACGTGAAAATTTATTGAAGCTGAGCTGTGATCTCCTCCAAACTTTTGTGGCGGGTAAGAATTAGAAACCCTGGCATCTCTGTTTTCAACTGTTGAAGAAAAGCCACTCGTTTTATAGTTTTAAATACTACTATACAATTGCTTGCTATCTTCTGCAATATTTTGCATTGTTGAATGACATATGGTACTGTTTCTCCTCTGTGTATGATGTTCTAGAGGCTATCCAGCATGCTGCTGCAGATGGCTTGTTGAAAATAAAAGCAGCTCATCTAGAGAGGATACTTCTTCAATTACTTTTAGATTTTTGAGGCCTTTGAGCTTTGATTTTCAGTCGAGTTGCAAAGTCTTGCATTACACATGATTATTTCTCCTCAAAGACAAATTTCACTTTTTTACCACTAAAATTTCTTTGCACTTAGAATTATTTTATGGTTACTTGGCTGTTTGTGCTTGTAAAAAAAGTCAGTCTGAGTCCCTAATTCATGTGACAACTTGTCTTCCATGGTATGAAATTGTTGGAAAAACTTTATTAGTCGGGTTAGATCTCTTGGACTTCTTAGCGAAAGAGATACGAGGTAGCTGTAGAATGTGGGAAATGCATCTTCTGTGAGCAGGCTGATCTCGTAGTGAATTGTACTGTTTGTATTTGTATTCTGATTGTGATTTTACTATATAACTTTCAAATCAAATTGTCTGTTAAATAAACTATGCAAACTTTTCCTGATACATATATGCAGTGCAGTGATGCCCTTGAAGCTTGTTTTACTTCCTATGATGTTTAAAATAACTTAATTCTGAATCGTGTATGTCTTTAGTCTTTACTGGAGTTTATGTAATAGAATGTGCATTGCGACTGAACCGAATTTGATACATCAGATTTGTAACATGTTACCCATAAATTGCTTAGATAAAGGACTTGACCATCATAGTACATGAGCATGTCGAACTATACTGATAAACTGAACCTAAAAAAGACTTTCACACATCTTACACTGGACAGAATTGAAATCTTCTTAATATGCATCTGTGTGGATAAACTGGCAGATAATTTGGTTTGTCTCACATCAATCACTCTTAATCTGCGATAACATGCATCGAGCATTCTTACTGTCTGGCCTCTCCTTAGGATTATCCAGAGTGCAGAAGCAGGCAACCTTGAGAACTAAGAGCATCTGCTCCTCAAAGCCATTTCCTAGGAGGTTTGGATCGATCGCCCTCTTTGGGTCTTCAGAGGCCATCACGTTCCTCATCCATTGCACCAATCCCGTCTCGTCTGTGTGCTGGAAGAACTCATCAGATGGCATCTTCCCAATGACCAGCCCGCCAAGCAGCACGCCGAAGCTGTAAATGTCACACTTCTCCGTGAACTTGAAAGTTTGGTAATACTCAGGAGCTATATACCCCACTGTTCCTGCTACATTTGAGGTTGAGACATGAGTGTGAGCTTCAGGGACAGCTTTTGCCAGCCCGAAATCTGCAATTCGGGCTTCCATCTCATCGTCCAGCAGCACGTTTGCGGGTTTCAAGTCTCTGTGGATTATGCGAGGGTTTTGATGCAGATGAAGGTACTCCAGCCCTGCTGCCACCCCTACTGCGATCCTATATCGTGCTGGCCAATCTAATTCTCTTTTTCCTTCTGATACTAATTTCATGTAATCTTGCAGACTGCCATTCCTCATGTATTCATACACCAGGTAATGGCAATTGGGCCGTGGCAGATAAGCTAGCAGGGAGAGCAAATTGCGGTGCCTGATTTGGCCCATGGTTTGAATCTCAGACCTAATCTGTCGGATCTTTTTGGTTAAGAGCTTGCTGTCTTCTTCATTCACGCCACCTTCTGCATCTGTAGGCAATTGAATTATCTTCTTGACTGCAATTTCTTTCCCGTCGCTTCCAGGTAAAGCAGCTCTATAAACTTCCCCACAGCCACCTCTCCCTATAACTTCAAGTGATTGCAATCCATCTTCTTTTTCCAGAAACGCCAAGTCTTCGGGCTTCTTGATCATCGAGCTGTATATCTTCAAGCTCGTGTCTTTGCTGTTTGCTCGTATTAAGCGCATCAACAGCTTGAAAACCGTGGAGAATACCAATCCAGACACACAGCCTGCTAGAATCCCAGCCATGAATCCAAGAACCCAGTCTGTCACTTTCTTCTTCTTGTTGTTCTTTCGCTTATTATTTGCAGTTGTTGCTGATGGTGATGGGGCTTGAGCATTAGCCATGCTCGAAGAAGAAGGCGCCATGGCCGGATTGGATTGGTTTCTCTCCGAGGTCTCCGCAAACACATACCGCTTCGGGCTTTTCTCCTCCTCAGCCAAATCCATAGACAAGTACTGATCAAGCTGAACATTCGTTGACTGAACTGGGTCATCAAGCAAGCTGTTGCCGGAGACGTTGATGAACCTGAGGTTCCGAAACCCTCTCATTGAAACTGGCACTTTCCCTGCAAATTTATTGTTTGCAAGGTTGAGCTTTTCCAGATTGGGGAGGTGCTTCAAGAATATCAATTCCCCTGCAAACTTGTTTGAGGATAGATCCAGGATTCGGAGGCTAATCAACGCAGAGAATCCGGCTGGGACGTTTCCAGATAACAGATTGTTTCCGAGGTTCAGCACCTGGAGTTTGTGGCAGTGGATGATTTGAGGTGGGATTTGGTTAGAAATCTGGTTGTTTGGCAATGAAAGTTCTTTTAGCTCAGAGAGCTGGCCAATGGCTGTAGATATTTTTCCATTGAGCTGTTGGGATTCGATGACAATCCCGACAACTCTAAGAACGTAGGAATCGTTCATGATTCGTCGTTCGCAGAGAACTCTGCCGGAGTCGCAGAGATCGACAGCCGGAGTAGGCTTGATGCCTAAGTCATTGTGGATGTGCAAGAGGGCCTCATGGTCAGAGGGGAGAAGACTGAGTTTTGATTGAGCAACGATGGTTAATGTGAAGAAACAGAGGAGAAAGAGAGAGAATTCATGGCGAGGTAGCGCCATATGGCGGCTGCGGCCGGCCAGTAAGAGGAGGAGGTGGTGGAGGAGGAGGAGGAGGT
Source organism: Salvia hispanica (assembly GCF_023119035.1). Lineage (NCBI taxonomy): Eukaryota > Viridiplantae > Streptophyta > Magnoliopsida > Lamiales > Lamiaceae > Salvia > Salvia hispanica. The sequence goes on from NC_062968.1 coordinate 18,592,162, forward strand.
GGGTAGTGTGAATGGTGGCTGGTTTTGCCGTTGTGGTATAGTCTGGCAGGCTTATGTTGACTTTATATGAAGCTTCATTTTTGCCGTGTGGAAAAAATTGTGAAGATGGGCCTATCTCTGGCCATCATTTCTTTGTTATTAGTTGACTTGGAAATTACCTAAAATAGCCCTATGTGTTTTATTTTTTAGGATATACTACTATCATACTTATATGAATTGTGTTTTTATTAATTACTTAGAGTATGGGTGTTCCAACAAGTAGACTTTTTCTCCACTCATTGTTGACTAGACATTCTAAAATAGTCATACAAAAGGTTGAAACCCTAACTCGCCCTAGATATTTTGGTTCAACAGTATTGTGAGGAGTGTTAAATTAAGGTACTGGGTATGCAGTGACCCGCTAAGGGAGTGGATCTAATTCACTGCATGCCAGAAGCGCATCTCCCTAGATCTCATTCTTGTACCCATTAGTAGTAGATATTGTTGTAAATTGTAGTATTATCAAAATTTATGAAACTTTGGGACCTCATATTTGGCGTGCTTTTTTCTGAGTTATTATCCTTACTTTATTTCTTCTGTCAACTAATAATAAAATATAGGAGTAGGGATATGAATTTTAATATAAAACTAATAAAGTATAAAAAATTGAAAAATAATTAAAGTAATACCAGTGAATGTGAGATCCACACCATCACTAATGTAATGAAATGGTTTTTTTTTTTTTTTTGATAAAAGTAATTGACCTAATTTTGTCAAATAAACTAAAATGATGAAAATAAACTAATTTTTCAGGGATAAAGAGATATCACAAAATATATGATGTTATTCATGAAATTTGAAATGTGAGTAAGTTGGTTTTAGTAGAATCGAAGGTTTTTGTTTGTGCTTGAAATTTGAATATACAAAATTATAATGAATCAAGTTAATTCAGTTATTTAGTTTTTAAAATTATAAATTATAAAATTCAATTCTAGACTATTATCATAAATACTTATTAAGTATATTTGTAAATATTTTATTTTCATATCAAATAAATACTACTGTATCACGTTGTTATGATAATAATCATTTTATTTTATTTTCCAAAATCATTTACTTTCTCTATCCACCAATATTTGTCTTAAGTTTACTTTATAGTCTTTTCACAAATACTTTCTTCATGAACTATTTTTATTATAATCTATGAGTAAGGAGAGTGATCAATTGCTAACTCATCATTTAATTGTTAACTACAACTAATTTAAGGTTATAGGATTTTAGAAAACATGTGGTCTACAATTTGCCACGTGTAATTTTTGTTTTTATTAATTAAATCGAAAAAGATAAAAAAAAATAATCCAAATTAGGGTTTTGGATGAAAATGTCAATATAGTGTTCCGAAAATATCAACTCAATGCTTTAAGAATGTCAACACAATGCTTTAAGAATGTTAACACATTGCTTATATTGACATTCTACATGTATTATATTGACATATTTTATATAATACTCCCTCCGTCCCAGAAAGATTGTCCCATTTCCTTTTTCACACTCGTTTTGCAAAAATAATAATAAATAGTTAAAGTAGAGAGAAATTAAAGTAAAAGAGAGAATAATGTAGAGAATAGTCTTACCTACATTATTCTTTCTTTTATTTTACTCTCTTTCAACTTTACCTATTTATTATTATTTTTGCAAAATGAGTGCAGAAAATAAATTGGGACAATCTTTTTGGGACGGAGGGAGTATGTTGACATTTCTGCTTGTACGAAAAAAATAAAAATTTTTAAAATTCTTTTAAAATTTTGACGTCAGAACATATGCATGTATGATATCGTGGGAATCCTTATGAAATTATCTTTAATTTGATATATATTATATGAATTTAAAGTTTTTGGATTTCTTTTAAAAGTTAGTTATAACTAAACATGTAGTTAATTGACATTAATACCCCGATTGATATTTTTTAGAATTAATCCTATGATCTTATTGACGTTTTTCGTTGATCGTATTGACATTTAGGGATTAATGATCTAAGCCCTTAATTTGAATATCTAATAGCTATTATTTAGTTGTAGTTAGCAATTAAGTTATAAGTTAGCAATATAACACTCTCCGATCAGTAATATATTAAAATAAGATTCAGATTCTATTAATTCATTCAAAATATTTTATTAAGTATAAAATAAAGTATATATAAAATAAAGTATATATAAATAAGACTCATGACGTTCCTATTAAAAAAACCATTCATTTACATTTTGCTTAAACTTTATAAGCGACTCAACTTGAACAAAATATTGGCCGATGGAGAGATTTTAGTATTTTAAACGTAAATCTGAAGTTTGAAAGTTTGTCTTGACTCAAAAATGAACTAACCAAATTTGAAGAGGACAGAAAAACAAGCTCTCGACTTATTTTCTCTATACATGATCATATGACGAGCCGAAGATCAAAATAAACAAAAGAACAAAAACGAAAAGAAAATAATTGAAAAACGATACACATATGGACTGACATTCACGAGTCTAGGAATATAGTTGTTTCACAAAGAGTATATATTTGTCCATGACTGTCATTTTAAAAGTAGTAGTATTTAATTTTTTCTTTTGTTTTCTATCAAAATTGTTTATAGTGCCATCTTTACTTTGATTTATCATACCCCTTTAGGTGGGGTTATAAGTTAATAGAAATATAATATAATATTATTTGTCTAATTAGAATTAAATTTGTCCTTGACTGTCATTTACAAGTAGTAGTATTTAATTTTTTCTTTTGTTTTCTATCAAAATTGTTTATAGTGCCATCTTTACTTTGATTTATCATACCCCTTTAGGTGGGGTTATAAGTTAATAGAAATATAATATAATATTTTTTGTCTAATTAGAATTATATTTGTCCTTCACTGTCATTTACAAGCAGTAGTATTTAATTTTTTATTTTGTTTTCTTTCAAAATTGTTTATAGTGCCATCTTTACGTTGATTTATCATACCCCTTTAGTTCACTGTCATTTACAAGCAGTAGTATTTAATTTTTTCTTTTGTTTTCTTTCAAAATTGTTTATAGTGCCATCTTTACTTTGATTTATCATACCCCTTTAGGTGGGGCTATAAGTTAATAGAAGTAAAATATAATATTATTTGTCTAATTAGCAGTTGTTCGATTGAAAGATTAGACTATGAATTAATGTGATTGAATCTCATGACTTAATTCTTGATGGATAATCATATATGGTAGTAAATTATATCTATTCCTTCTACTAAAATAATCTGCCATCTTAATCCTAGATGAATAATCATATAATAATGAGTCATAGTAATCAAACAACATCTTAAGATTAAATTAGTCATTTGATTGAATTATGAGATATAATATAATCTTGACATTGTAAAGGCGGACCAAGAAACATTATCATAGCAAAAATTACAATCAAACAAGAAATAAAATTAGTTATGTCTTTAATCAAAACTAATTAATCATGCCAACCGAAATGCAATTTAGTTTTTATTAGTGTCCGACTGTTTATTCGTGTATTTTATGACTAGAAATTAAGATTAATTTCGAGTATAGGTTTTAATTTTTACGTTAATAATTTGATTACACTTGACTATTTTATTGTTTAGAATTTACCATTATTTTCCAACTTAGTACTATTTCAACTAATATGTTGGCCCACACAAGTCTTCCCTTCTAATTTTGTGATTTGTCCAAGTCAACATTTAATGATAACAAAGTCAGTCAATTCTTGATTAAGAATCTAAGATTAGTGATTGGGTGGATGACTGACAAACTTTCAATAAATAGAATTTATAACGGTATAGTTAACACTTAATAACAGTTGTCCCGCTTGACTCACCAACTAAAAAGATAATCATACTTAATTAAGAATAAACTCGTTCAAATAATATTTTGCCTAAATTCGACGTAACTGGGGGTGGCGAAATGAGTTACCTGCGGATACCCGCATCCGACAAGTCAGATACCCGTATCCGATTTTAGTCAAATTTGTTGTCCCGATACCCGCCCCACGACATACCGGGATTACCCGATACCCTTGTCGGGTATCCCGTACCCGACCCGAAATCCTAATAAAAAATTTGAAAACCATAATAATCGTCAATGTTCCCTATCTACTTTAGTAATATCGATGGTAACGTTGAATAGATTGGGAATAAAAGTGAGGGGACACTCTATAGGTAGTTCCGGTGAGTTTTCAATTGTATGTTCATTGGAATATAAAAATGTTTCAAAAGAATTCTTAGATTATATAAAGTACTCCCATTGTTCCGCCTTAATAGAGACATTTCATTTTCTCCATTCAATTTGGAAATATAATAATATAAATACTCTTCTCTATATTATTATCTCTCTTATTTTAATTTGTCTCGGTCCTAACTATTTATTTTTTTTATCTTTCAAAATGAGTGTGTATATGGTTATTATTATATAACTATTTATTTTTTTTTCTCCACTTTAACTATTTAAAACACTTCTATTAATATAGAACGTATGCAGCATTAAAAGATGAAATATGTCCAATACTAATAATAACGGGTATTATCGGGACTAACGGGTATACCCGCGCGGGTAGTGGGTATGCCCGCTTACCCGCAAAACTTTAAAACACACTACCCGATCTCGTCGGGTAGCGGGTACCCAATACCCGGCGGGTAGCGGGTCGAGATGAGAATTACCCATTACCCGCTACCCATGTTGCCACCCCTAGACATAACTATATATATTTTTCAGAAGTCCATGTTTATGATCCATAAATTTGTTTTATTTATAAACATAAAATAGAACAAATTACAACTTTAAAAATCCATTACAAGATCTGAACAAATAATCAGATTTCACTGTCTTTCTAAATGTCCTCTAATAGTAGTGATGGAGCCACGTTATACTGATGGGTATATATAGGATAATGCCTATTACAAGTCTGGACATGTCTAGACGGTTGCTGAAAATTTTATTATTACTGCCCCCATATTCCGCCATTACTTATCGCTATTTCTTTTGTCTGTCGGCCAATATTTGTTACACTTACATTTACAATATTTGATAATGAACCTCGCATTTCACTATAACACATTCTCATTCACATTTAATTATAAAACTGTTAGAAGATATTGCTGAATATCACGAGAAATCAGGAAAAGATATGAGAATATATTCTGCCTAAAATAGAGGAGTAATTATTGTAATTAGGTTTACCATATGTAGTTTTTTGTATAGCCTATATATTCCTGTAATCTCTATCATCTAAATACAGTGAATAAGAATGATACCGATTACCAATTCCTTCGTTTAACATGGCCTCAGAGCAGAACGATCTTGGCTTAGAAAAAATTCATCATAGCCGATAATACATTTCCCGACCCTTCTCCAGCCAAAATCAGCCCAAAAATCGACCCTACATCAAACATGTCAGATTCTAAGATACAAAACCTGATCCAGAACCAATGATAAGCCTAAGAAATACCAAAAGCATCACTGTCGCTTTTAAATTGAATGGAAATAATTACCCCCTTTGGTCACGACTGATCAAAGTGAAGATTGGAGGCCGAGGAGACTACTCTTACATCAAGAACGAACCACCGAACTCAGGGAGCAAAGGGTTCGACGAATGTGAGGAGAATGACTTGGTGGTGTTCTCGTGGATCGTCGACAACATCGAAGACGACATCATCGCCGATTTCGCACACCACCAAACGTCTAAAGTGTTGTGGGACAGCGTGGCCGTGACGTTCGAAAACAAGGCGGATCGATACCTCATCTACAACCTGGAGAAGCAAGCGATATATATCAAACAGGACAATATGGACTTGGAGACATACTACCGAAAGATCCACGGGCTATGGATCAACATTGATTGATGCCAAAAAAAACAATCAGTGGTTGTGACAAAGGAATCGACCAATTACGAGTACATTCAAGTGAGAAACGACTGATTAAGTTTCTGACATGACTAAATCAAGAATATGATTCAATCCGGAGAGAGATCCTGAAGGAAGACCCAACCCCATCACTGTACTCCAATATCAGTGTGGGCTGATCTTACTAGAATACTAGGACTTAAATAAAGAAGACAGAAGAAATCCTTTTTGAAACAGGAGAGGAATTCGAAAATTCCTACAGCTTGTGAGAGCTGAAATTTTCGAAAATTTTAGCAAATAAAATTGTGTTATTTCTGTCTCCTTTATTCTCCTATTTATATTAAGTTCCTTTTGGGCCCAGACAGGGATCTATGGAAGGTTTTGGATATGGGCTCGCCCAATTAGCTTTTTACTAATTAAATTGAACCCACAATTTAATACAAGCTTATATTGGAATATTACGAGCAGCCACTACAGAAGTAATATTGAACTCTCCCCATCCAAATCCGAAATTACAAGTAATCCGGGTTTCCACTTTGTTTATTATTTATTTCCCGCGCTTAAGATATAAATGTCCATTAATTAATTAATGTCTGCTATGGACTTAATTAATTAATATCTTATTAATTCCAAGAGTGGACTTAGCAAGAAACATTTATTTATTATTCATAGAGTAATAAAACTCCAACTGGCCAGTTTTCCGAATAATAAAACCTTGTTCGAGCTCCTCTTGAGGACATTATCAAACGAGACTCACCTCGTGCACGTTTCAACATAATAGCAATCCTAGCACCGCTAGATATTAATCACCACTACCCAATATATCAGGATTATTGGGTTGCGAAAAACCCGCACCATTTGATAAGTCAAAGTAGTGCATAATCAATACCGTATGCTCAATGCTAACATATGTAGATTAAGAAATAACATTTTATCAAGACCTAGTCTTTCAGTAGATAGCATAAAGACACGTCTTGCTGTTAGATCCGTTCAGTGCTATACCACACCAATGTCATCTTATTTCAGTAAGGCTTAGAAATATGCGGACTGACATTGCAACCTTTCACGATAGGTAGTCTAAGCCTATCTAGGTTGTGAAATTCTTCTTTTTCTTTTGCAAAGCATTGCATAGATCTGACCGTGTTACCTTAAAGTGGACGACGCCCACAACCGGTCTACTAAGCAAAAGACTTAGACTTTGTTTACTTCTTATGCATTTAAATGTTTATAAAACATCTTATAAATGCACAAGCAAACACAATGTAATAATAATAGTGATTCTATTCGTGCGAGACTGCTCGAATAATACTGAATCGGGTTAAAAGTGGATTATAGAGTTTTACGTATACAAGCCTAACAAAACCGACCAGACACCTAAGAGCTTTGGTGTTCTCACTATGGGAAGCAAAAACACACATATGAGACATGCTTTGAGTGATTGGGCTACCCAGAATGGTGGGAGGAACGACAAAAGGCGAGATCGTCGCAGGGACAGACGAAATTCGCCGTCGGAGTAGGCGGCGGTGAAGGGACCGCGCGGAAGAATGACGGAGAAAATTACGGGCCGGGAACTGGAGTCCGACCAGAGGGTCAACCAACCGGCGGCAGCGTGCGAGGCGTCGAAAACTTTGCAGAACGAACGGAGATGAGAAACGACGCTTCCGTGAATGGAGGTATAGGGTTTGGTTTAATTTTGTGCTCCCCAGAAGAATTGTGCTCCCCAGAAGAATTTGAAATATGAAAAAAGACCCCACCTTATAAAATTTTGACCCCCAGATTACTAAATATCTGAAATCGAACCTAGAACTTTCCAAATATCTCAAACTTACCCGAATTTTGTGTCTAAAAATCAGTTTGCACCCTTAATTTCCGCTACGTTTCATGTTCAACATGTATCTCATAAAAATTCGAAGGGTTGGATTTTTGACTGTGGAGCAACTGATACTATGACACCCGATAAAGATGATTCTAGTGAGGTGATAAAAACATATATAAAACGCCCAATGGGGAGTTGATTACTGTTGTTGGGGCGGGCACAATTCAGATATCTCCTACCCTGTGACTTACAAATTGCTTATATGTCCCTACTTTATCTCAAAGGCTGATGTCTATTAGTCATGTGACTAAAGAATTGAATTGCACTCTCCTAATGCATCCCGATTTTTGTATTTTACAGGATATTCAGACGAGGAGGATACTTGGACGTGGCACTAAGAAGGAAGGAAACTATTACGTGGACGAGATAGCTCAACATGGTAGTGCAATGCTCACGGGTCAACAAAACAGGAAACTTGGCTTTGGCACCGAAGACTAGGACACCCTTCTTCTGGTTATTTTAAATTACTTTATCCAAACCTTTCTATTCCGTCAGATTTTTCTTGTGAAACTTGTGTTTTGGCCAAGAGCCACAGACAACCTTTTAAACCAACAAACACTCGTATGAAATCCATGTTTTCTTTAGTACATTCTGATGTATGGGGGCCTGCACCTATTGTTGGGGGAAACAATTTTCGATGTTTTGTGATTTTTTATTGATGATTGCACTAGAATGACGTGGATTTATTTCTTGAAACATAAATCTGAAGTATATGATAGATTTGTCGCCTTCTTTAAACTTATCCAAACACAATTTCATACCACTACCAAAACCCAGTTTTGGTAATTTGTTAATAGTACCATGACCCAGTTTTGTAAAGATAACGACATAATCTATCAAACTTCTTGTGCGTATACACCGGAACAGAATGGGGTGGCAGAGAGGAAAAATAGAATAATTTTAGAAATGACCCGGGCTCTCATGATTGAATCTAAAGTCCCCAAACATTTTTGGCCAGAAGCAGTCGCCACTTCTATCTACCTCATTAACCGCCTCCCCACCAAAACCCTTAACATGAAAACCCCTCTTGATATACTGTCTAAACAAGCCAACATTCCCGAACATTTGGACCTCCAACCCAAAGTCTTTGGTTGTACCGTTTACATTCACATTCCCAAACATGAGAGAACCAAGCTTTCACCTTGTACAACTAAGTGTGTGTTCGTAGGGTACGGGGTAAACCAGAAAGGGTATCGTTGCTTTGATCCACTTACCAAGAAAATTACCTCACCATGAACTGTAATTTTTTGGAAACCGAATTCTTCTACTATACCCACCTTAGTAGTCAGGGGGAGAGTAATACAGGTAGTACTTTAGACTACCTAAGTTGGGTTGTGCCAGTGCCAAGCTCCTCGATTGAGGATCTAACAGAACCAGTGGCCGTCACTACCGCCGAACACGTCTCACCACGAGAGTCATCTCATCCAAACCCAAGCAACCCTGCTCCGAGATATCCGAGGTAATTTCTGATCCGAGCCTAGTTGAGAATTTGGTTACCACTGATCCTGTTGATACAGAACCTTTGGAAGGAGATAACACAATTGATGGAGACACTGGGAGATGCATACTTCCTTATCGGAGTACAAGGGGAATTCCTCCAAAACGATACTCCACTGAGAAGATTGGGAAGAAAAGCCGCTATGGAGTAGCGAATTTTGTGCAAGGGAATCTGACTAAGATGGCACGGGCATTCGAGGCTGCACTATATGAGGAAGAGGAAATTCCACTGTCAGCTAAGGAAACAATGAAACATAGAAAATGGAGAGAAGCTATGCTTACCAAGATGAAGGCACTTGTGAAAAACAACACATGGGTGAAAAGGAAACTGTCAGAAGGAGTAAAGACTGTTGGGTGCAGTTCACAATAAAAAGAAGACCTGATGGTACAATTGAACGGTACAAAGCACGACTAGTGGCAAAGGGATACACTCAGACGTATGGAGTTGATTACGATGAGACCTTCTCGCCCGTGGCTAAGATCAAAACCGTGAGAGTGTTATTTTCAGTCGCGGCAAACAAGGATTGGCCTCTACACCAATTCGATGTTACTAATGCCTTTTTACATGGAGAACTACCAAAACCAGTATACATAGAACCCCCACCCGGGTTTATTGATGAGTTCGAAGCAGGGTAGGTCTGCCGACTCCAGAAAACACTGTACAGACTGAAACAGTCTTCAAGAGCATGGTTTGGGAGATTTACCGAAGTGATGAAGAAATATGACTACAAGTAGAGTAATTCAAACCACACTCTATTTCTTAAGAAGAAGAATGGCAAGATCACTTGTTTGATTATCTATGTAGACGATATAATCATTACAAGAGATGATGAGGATGAAATAACCGATTTACGAAAGAATCTTTTTCAGGAGTTTGAAATGAAGGATCTGGGTCTCCTCAAATACTTCTTGGGAATAGAGGTACTTAGATCGAAGAAAGGAATATTTATAAATCAAAGGAAGTACATACTGGACTTATTGGCAGAGATTGGGATTCTTGATTGTAAGCCAACAGATACTCTTATGGTTCAGAACTATGGTTTGCAGATGAAGGAAGAAGCTAAACAAGCAGACATGAGGAGGTACCAGAGGCTAGTTGGGAAGCTGATCTACCTCTCGCATACAAGACCAGATATTGCTTACTCAGTTGGGGTGGTAAGCCAGTTCATGCATGCACCACAGGATGAGCATTGGGAAGCGGTCCTAAGGATTGTCCGGTACCTGAAAGGAATCGTGGAGCATGGGCTTATGTTCGAAAAGCACAGACACATGGAGATACACGGCTTTACCTTTGTAGGAGGCAATCTTGTAACATGGAGAAGTAAGAAACAGAAGGTGGTAACCCTCTCAAGTGCTGAAGCAGAACTCAGAGGAATTAAGAGTGAACTGACATAGATATTATGGCTAAGGAGAGTGATGACGGAACTAGGCCTTCAGACGCCTCATCCGTGCAGACTGTTTTGTGACAACAAAGCCGCCATTAGTATCTCAGAAGACCCCGGTGCAACATGACAGGACGAAACATGTGGAAGTAGATCGACAATTCATAAAGGAGAACATTGAAGCAAAGGTGGTGGAGATGCCTTATGCCAAATCAGAAGATCAACTGACTGATATATTGACAAAGACGGTGAACTCGAAGCCATTTCAAGAAGTACTGTGCAAGCTAAGTATCGGCAATCCCGTTACATAGCTTGAGGGGGAGTGCTAGAAGATATTGCTTAATATCACGAGTAATCAGGAAAAGACATGGGAATATATTCTGCCTAAAATAGAGGAGTAATTATTGTAATTAGGTTTACCATATGTAGTTTTTTTGTATAGCCTATATATTCCTTTAATCTCTATCATCTAAATACACTGAATAAGAATGATATCGATTACCATCATTCGTTTAACAAAAACTAATACTTCCTATAATTTCGTCCATCAATTGGAAAATTCCTAGCTTAAATGCAACGCTTAGTATTGAATACAACGATGACAGAGAGAGAAAATTGTTCTATTGGGGGGAATAGAGGATGGGCCTTGCATGAGCTAAGTTTTTCTTAATATTAAATGGTTTTATGAGAAAATTGCCAAATAAATTATGAAAGATGGTCAAATTCTAGCTCGTCCTATACTATTTAAATTTTGAAAATATATCACGAAAGATAATTTTTTTTCAATTATCACATCCTTCCATTGTTTTGGTGAATCACACATTGATGTGACAATCGTTTTAAAACATATGGACAAAATAACAATATCTATTTATGTTCGAATTAATGTTTAGTCCACTTGTTTTAACCTGACTCTCATATCAGCGCGTAATTAATTTGCCTGAAAAATGGAAGGATACAGTATGAGATATTTGAGAAAATTTCATCTTTTATTCATTTCTCAGATTTCAAAAAGTATTAGACCGACCATATAATTTGGCCATCTTTTGTGATCTACTATTCGGCAATTTGCCTTATTTTATATCCCTAAAATTATTCAATTTAGAAAAGAATTTGCAAGTTACTTTTTTTTGAAATCATAATATCTTTTTCTTTTTTTACATAGTACTACAAAACATTCAAACCAAAGAAATGACTAACATGAGCATTTTATAGTACTCCATAAAAAACAATAACGAAATCAGTATAACAAACTGAACCGATAAAAAAGAAATAAAAACAAACTAGCAACACAACTTAAAGCATAATTATACATAAATCTGTATTCACCATATAGTCATATACTCTTCGCAGCTATAACCAGAATTAGAAGTTTCAATAATAATCTGATATCAAGTGTCACCTAACCTGGAGAGTATAAAATATTCTGTTGAAAAGTCTATTATCTCTTTGTTACCAAGTGATATAGTTAGAAATAAAATTGAAATATTTAGGATACAAACTCCACCTCAGCATCTTTTTCAAGAAAAAAAAGAAGAAATCAAAACCACTTGATATTGTTAATATAGATATGCCATCTTGCAATATGCTAAGAGTA
>NC_062968.1:18604470-18632470 GCF_023119035.1 Salvia hispanica
TGTATTAAAATCATGGACAAATGAAACAAAAATAACTATAACAATATCACACATCGGTGTATTGAGAGAATTGCAACCGATCGATATATTAAGTCTCATTTGTCACTTATTTAATCACTAATTGGTTTTAGGTTGAGAGCCTATAGACTTCTATCATGGTATCAGACCAGGTCACCACTCAAAAAAAATTGAGCAAATTAAGGGTAAAATTACCGTTTGGCGCAAATATGGGATGGCATTGAAGCCTTGCTCCTTGAGAACGTCGTAGGCAGTGTCGTTAACAAAGTTGTCAAGTGCAAGAAAGCATAGTTGCATATAGTTAGGAAGTTGGTCGATTGCACTAATATCCCATCTGCGATTTTACAACATATACTGTGTCATTGACCGTGCGAGAGATAGAAAGAAAAAGTAAAATGATTTGCAATATGCGAACCTTCGAATGGTCTCTGTGAATTGCTCAAGTTCCTCTAAGGTTCCATAGACATCATAAACATCATCTATGGTTGTTACAAGAGCATTGAGTTTACCGACTGTGACCCTTGCATTCACATGTTGACGCGGCTGCATGATCCCCGTTGTCCAAAAGTAGCATTCCACGAGCCTGATGGTTAATGGAAACCTCGTCGGCGTTGAAGTTAGCCGAGAAGAAATTTGTGAAAGGTGGAAGAAGAGGCAAAGGATTTCCAACAACGGCGGAGTTATCCGACAAGAAGAGGAAACCTGCGAAATTGGTAATAAGAGGCGCAAGATTTTGAATGAATTGATCGATCAATGTTCATTCAAAATCTATCCACTGCACAAACTAGACGGAAATATCCACTTCGGCGAGGATGCCAATCTCGAAAAAAGTGGCGATGATCACATGTCTCCGGAGAAGGCTCTGCGGGCCGCAATGCTCAAATCCCGATTCGCAGATACTATTTCCAAGGCTGCAAATACGATGCAGATTGCGGTGAAGCAATCTAATGAGTTGGAGATTCGTCGTCAAAGACAAAGAAAAGTGTTGGAAGAAAAGGAGCGATGTAACGAGTTGGAGAGGCGTCGTAAGAGGGAGAGGGAAGCGTTGGAGGAGATGGAGAAGGCGGCTGTGGCCAATGTTGATAACACAACGGCAATCTTGAAGTCCCTAGGGTTTTCAACGTCTTGGTTTGGATATGAAGTAGGGGATTGATTAGATTCGACGGGTACTCTTGTTCCTATTCGGGTGTTTTGTCCCGATTAGGGTTTTGGCTTGAGTAGGTTTTAATGAGGCTCGCCCTTGAGACTATCGCGATTTGTGGTGTCCAAGGGTTTAGGTTCTCATCTACTTGAATTTATGTAATATGTGTTGATCATTGTATTTGATTCTACATTATGTGGATATAAGATCATATAGTTTCATTATGTTTGTTAACATGAAGTCGTTTTCTATCGTAATATATTCCCTCCGTCCCATGGAAGATGACCCCTTTCTTGGGCGGTACGGGATTTTATGGAACTTTATTTTGCTTGTTAAATGAAGAGAGTAAAGTAGGAGAGAGGGGATAAAGTAGAGATAAATAGGTTTTCATTTTAAGTAATGGGTCATCTTGGTTGGGACAAACCAAAAAGGAAAGTGGGTTATCTTTAATGGGACGGATGAAGTACTAAATTAGACTGAAATAGGAGCAGTTGTTAGAGACATGTTGAATCTTCAATTTAGATGTTGTATTTTTCTTGTTATTATGTGTGTAAGTAGCATAATAACTGAATCAAAATTAAACGGTTCAAAAATCAAACTATAGTTACAAAATTGAAATCTTTAGGATACAAACTCCACATCAGCATCTTTTTCAACAAAAAAAGAAAAAGAAACGAAAACCACTTGATATTGTAAATATAGATATGCCGTCTTGCAATACATTTTTTCTAGTGAAAAGGAAATATGCAAAGTGTACGTATATATATACACTTGAAATGAACATTGTGTACACAAATTACAATGTAAAACTAATGTACCACAAAATGGAGTAAAATAATCCATTTTACAACTGAGGAGTAGTATAACTTTCTTAATTGGTTCAAATATGAACATTACTTAGGTTTCTATAGAGATATCAGAGAAAATGGTGGAACAAACAGTCTCTCATCTGCTGATGTATGATTGGATGTTGTATGCCATGCCCATCCCCATAGTGATACATGTACTGCGCCATTCTCCCCAAATCCACCGCACATCCCACAAAATCCTTACAAAACAGAGAATCCTTCGCCACTCTGTCCTCATTCACCTTCTTCCACGTCTCCCCGATCATCCACTTCACGTGCTCCCGCGCCTCCTCTTCCGAGGCATTGTTGTCGTTCATGTAGCACTGGATTGACTTCGGCACGTCCCCTCTGTTCACCTCGTCCACCGAGGTCCCTAGGTCGTCTGCAAGCCGTAGGATGATGGACGACCAACGGACTATGTCGTGGTATCCGTACAAACTGTCGCAAGCCTCTTTCGTGAGAGTAGGCGTTACTCGGAAGAATGCGTGGGTTAGTATGACCGCGGCTCCGATGGAGATCCATGAGGTGTTGAGATATTCTTCTAGATTTGGTTTGTGTCCACTGTGGTACCATTTTGCCTCTATCAGATATGCCTCTACCAAATCCCTCCACTGGTTGAAAAAAATGTGTATTAGAATCATTAGCAAATGAAACAATAATAATAATATTAATATCACACATCAGTATAGAGTGAGAACTGCAACTGATATATTAAGTCTCACGTGTCACTTCTTTAATTAGTAATTGGTTTTAGGATGAGAGTCATGAACCCTGTATAGAGATTTCTATCATGGTATCAGACCAGGTCGCCACTAAAGCAAATTGAACAAATTAAGGGTAAAATTACCGATTTGCGCAAATATGGGATGGCGTTGAAGCCTTGCTCCTTGAGAACGTCGTAGGCAGTGTCGTTGACAAAGTTGTCGAGTGCAAGAAAGCATAGTTGCATATAGCTAGGAAGTTGGTCGATTGCACTAATATCCCATCTGTGTTTTTGCAACATATACCGTGTCATTGATTTTGTGAGAGACAGAAAGAAAAAGTAATAGTAATATTTACTGCTTTATACGAACCTTCGAATGGCCTCTGTGAATTGCTCGAGTTCTTCTAAGGTGCCATAGACATCATAAACATCATCTATGGTTGTTATAAGAGCATTGACTTTACCGACTGCGACCCTTGCATCCGTGTGTTGACGCGGCTGCACGATCCCAGTCGTCCAAAAGTAGCATTCCACGAGCCTGTCCCTCGCGAATGGAAGCTTTTCAACCATGCTTGTATTCCTCCACCACCTATATTTGTATCAAAATTGAAGTTAGCTCAAGATAAGTATTAATTGGAGATAAATATTGACTATTGAATTGCAAAATCACCATAGTTTACCTAAAGTCTTGTTTGAGTTCATCTTGGAATTGTGCTTGGACAACATTTAGGTCCAACATGGCAAGCTCCAACACTATTGGATTCATGTCGGCTCTCTTCTTATACGCGTCGATCCACATGCTCGCGTTTGCCCTTTGGATCCTCCAGTGAATCGGGATGTCCAAAGAATATTTTATCCATGTTGAAAGGTTGTCATCAATTTCATCATCGAGTTTTTCCTGCAAATATTTGGCAGCGAATTCTCTAGCTAACTCGAGTGTGCTTTCACCTTCGGTCAACAGGAAAGAGGCTTCATAGAGCTGCAACAGTCCTCTGGTGTCGTCCACAAGGTTCGGCTTGAACTCTCCTTTCTCGTTCTTGAAACACTCCAACACCTCTGCAAACCGAAATGTTTCTTTTATATATCAGAAAAGGCTCAAACCAAAAAAAGGCGAGTAAAAAACAAAATGGTAATACTGACTCCTCTAATAAGGCTTTTTAAGAGGGTGAGTGACCATTTTTAATAAAATGTACCTTGGGCAACATGAAAGCCATGCTCGCGAAGGAGTCTGAATGCAAGGGCCGTTGAGTAAAGATCGTTTTCCTCCTTCCTTTCATGAATCTTATTTTCACGATATACAGAGTTCAAGATTTCTTTAAATTCCTTCTGGAAATGGTCAGACAGGCCCAACCTCTGTAACTCATCAATCAACTCAAGCTGTCGAATCGGATCCGTTTCTTTCACCAGCATCATCTTTACTTGCATAATTAGCTCACCAGCCCTTCTCATGTGCCTTTCTTCCTACATATATAAATCAGTACTTATTAGAATTTAGAATACATATATTTATGTAATCAGTTGATGTTATGATGTGATCATACCTTGTAATCACTATGGAGTGATTGAATGAAGTCGGCATCCCAACGGGAAGGGCTGTAGTTTCCAGATCTTCGTTCTATTTGGAGGTGATCGGCAGTGAGTTGAGAGGAGCAACGAAGGCGGAGGCGAGCAGCAGAAGCAGCATTAGTACTAATTGTGCTGCTAAAGAAATTTGAAGACTTGTTGTTAGAGTTGTGGAGATGATTCAGTGGGGTTTTAAGACTCGCCATTTGCATTAAAACGCTAGACATTTTGAGATGGATTGATCTTTGTAGTAATATGTTTTTAGCTATTATGATGAAGTGATAGTTGGGAAACATGGAGTATCTATTTATAGGCTGTTTTTCAACTTCATATTTTAGCTTTTCTGAGGTGGTGTTCTTGTGCCGATCATTGGAGACCATAAATAAAATATAAGTTGAATAGCGTGGTATGCATGCTTTAAAAAAGTATTTCAATAACAGTCATAAAATTATAGAATAAGTTCAATAGCGTGGGATGAATGCTTCAATACGTATTCAATAGTAATTTATTTATTTAAATAAGTACAATGGCGTGCGATGGGAGACTTCGTGGATCTTATAGAAGAAAAAGTCCTGAATAGTGGAGAATCAAAGTATGATATTTAAATAACAAAAACTGTAAAACGTGTATTGTTTGGGAGGGGACCAGGGATAGGAGACTTTCTACAATTTATTGAATAAAATAAAACGACAATGTCCAGTTAAGTAAATTTCCAAATTTGGTCATTCTCTTGTTTATCCAATTCCGAGCGATGAAGCTACTTTGCAGATCGAAATTCCGAAGAAAGATTTGATTGGTGATTACTTCCTCGATCTGTGGCGCGATTTCTCCAAAACCTTAGCCCTAAAATCCGAATCCGAATTGGACAAGGTGGACGAATTGCCGATGCATAAAATTAGAATTAGCATCAATGGTAATAACGTAATAACATAAAAACATACTACTAATAAACCATATCGACCTAAAAAATAAAATAAACCATATCGACATCAACTAAATAGTACTCCCTCCGTTTAGTCATAGTTGAGGCGAAACTTTTCGGCACGGAGTTTTAGAAAGGAATATTGGGTGTGTTAAATAAATAGATAAAAAAAGTAAGAGAGATAAAAAGGTAGAGAGAATAAAGTATAAAGTGAATAGAGTAGAGAGAATAAAGTAAGAGAGACTAAAGTAAGAAAGAGAAAAAAAGTTACCGTATATAGAAATGACTCAACTATAAAAAAACTTCCCGAAATGGAAAAATGACTCAACTATAAAGAAACGGAGGGAGTAGATAAACATGCACATGCACATCATAATTATGAAATAGTAAACCCTAATAATGATTTATTAAACACAAATTAGAAATTAATTCAAGATTATATTAGATACTCATAGTCTCTAAAGCTAAATGGAAATGATGAGCCAAACTATCAATTAAAGATTAAAGCTAAATTCAACAAAGATGAAATTAAATACAAAAGTACTGGAATAACAAATTGATTGGAGAAAAGTTGTACTCTCTCCGTTCTATAGTAATGGAGGCAAAACTTTTCGGCAATGAGATTAAGAAAAATTGTGTTAGGTGAGTTATGTAAAGAGAGAATAAAGTGGAAAATGAAAAGGGTAGAGAGATGTAGAGAGAAAAAAGTAAGAGAGAGTAAAGTAGGTGTGGAAAAATGTGTTGACTTTTACTAAAAAGGGAAATGACTCTATTACTATGGAACGGACGAAAATGGAAAAACGTCCCTATTACTATGGAACGGATGGAGTATTCTCTAGTGAAAAGGCGAAGCACTATAATCATGATTCATGACGAGTTTTGAGAAGCTAAATTTATTAATGAATCCAAGACAGAAGAAGTATATGAAAGTAAGTCTTAGAGCATCCATAACGCTATGGATCGTGCAGGCCCGGTCTCGTCTCGGCGAGACGAGGCAGCATCAGGCTCGGCGTTAAGCTCCGTCACAAATCTCGGCACCTGGCTGCGTCCGGCGAGAGCAAGCCTCGAAATTTGTGGATCACGCACAGCGCCAGAGTAGCGCAGTATTTGCGCGTGACGCCAGCTCATGGAAACCCGCAGTGGGCGTCAGATTTATGACGTCATAATTCAATTTGTTTTTAAAAATCCAGATTTTTCAAAAAAAATAAAAAATAAAAATAAAAAACGATAATATTTACCGTTGAACGGTCATATTTTTATTTTATTTTTATTTTTTTTATATTATATGTATATGTTCTCATTCTCCGTTTTACACACAAACACATCTATTCTCTCGTCTCTCTTTCTTTTCTCCAATCACTTTTATAAAATCATTCCTTTATTTTTTTCTTATCCCAAATTTAATCAATTATGGATCCATTTGAGCAAATGCGTCGAATAATGGAAGAATCGCTAGAAGAAGATCGACGCAGGGAGGAGGAAGCCGCCGCGCCTCTGGCGCGCCGGACATACATCCACCGTAACCGGGAGGAAGCCGTCGCAAGGTTAGAACGTGATTACTTCAGTCCGAACCCGGTGTGGGGAGATATCTACTTCCGTCACCGTTTCCGTATGTCACGCCCGCTATTTTTGCATATCGCGAGTACATTGGCGGCACGGAAGAGTTCTTCGAGAAGGGTTCGACGCCGTTGGCCGTCCTAGCCACACGACGCTCCGTAAATGTACCGCGCGATCGCGCTGCTTCTTGGACAAACGGCGGATGCGTTCGACAAATACCGCACGTCGGAGAATCCACGGCGACTTTGTTTGTTGAACTTCGCAAAGGCGTCCGAGCACCTTCACCGCCGAATTTTTGAAGAAGCCAACCACCGCATATTGTCGCTTTTGCTTCGTCTTCACGAACAAGTGCACGGATTCCCGGGATGCTCGGGAGTGTCGATTGCATGCATTAGGCAATGGAAGAATTTCCCTGTGGCGTTGAGGGGGTCATACACGAGCGGCCACAAAGGCACCCACCCCACCGTTATACTCGAGGCCGTCGCCGACTACCGGCTATGGATTTGGCATGCGTATTTTGGGGTCCCCGGCTCGAACAACGACGTCAACGTGCTCAACAACTCCGACCTCTTCGCTGAAGTTCGAATGGTAAAGCGTTGACCATCAACTTCGTGCTAACAATCGCCAGTATAAAATGGGGTACTATCTTGCCGACGGCATCTATCCGAAGTGGCCAACCTTCGTGAAGACGTTCAACAGCCTACGGACGAAAACAGTCTCTTTTTGCGGAAGCAAGAGTCTGCTCGCAAGGATGTGGAGAGCGTTCGGGGTTCTCCAAGCTCGATGGAACATTATCAAAGCCCTCGCTCGACAATGGTTTATGGAGAATATGGTCGACATCATGTATACGTGCATAATCTTGCACAACATGATTGAACGAAGGACCTGAGGCGGGAAATTGGTTCGACCCTAAAACCCCGGGAAGCTCAACCGCAAGTAGTCCGCCTCGAACGGGAGTGCATCCGTCTTTGCAAGAGCGGTTGTCTATTCGGGCAAGGACACGTGATTCTACCGCCCACGCCCAACTTCAGGAGGATCTAATGGAGCACATTTGGGCAAAATTTGGCAACTGTTAGATGATCGTCACTAGAGAACTCATTCTTCTGCTTCTTTGCCTTCATTTTTTTTATTTGAGTTTAAGAGTGCAATTTGTAATTTCTAGTTTTTTAATTATGTCTTTTTTTATTTTTTTAGGTATTTAAATTGTAATTTTATTTTATTTATAATGAAGTGTGTTTTTTATTAAAATTGAATTTGTTGGAATTAAAAATAAAAAATGAAATTGAATGAATAGTTAAGAGATGGTTAAGAGATGGAGGGATGCGAGTTTGTCTCTTAGTTAAGAGATGAGTCGAAAAGACAGTGGGGCCCATGAATAGTGAAGAGATGAGACGGTTAAGAGACGGATAAGAGATAGCGTTAGGATGCCTCTTATATTTTAACTTTTATCATCCACTTTCACTATTTTTTAAAATTGGGCAAAGCCAAACTCGAAACTACTACTATTACATTTAACTCACTTTATCACCTAATTAGAGTTGTGAAACGGGTCAATGTGGGCTAGCCCATACCTACCATAGGCCTCACCCATCACAGGCACACCATAAAAGTGGGCTTGGTCGAAGTTTGAAAATGGCCCAATTGAGCCTATTTCACCAATGAGTCTCTCTAGGCTTGCTTCGTTTTGCCATAGAATTGATCTAGCTGGCACATGCAGGGCATGAGCATGTATAGGCGGTCTGCAGAACCAATTGACAACTCTACTCCCATTTTTGCTAATTCTATGATTATCTCTATGCCTGAAAATTTAATCCGCGGGTTTTGGGTATTCCACCAGCCTCCCAATACCGACGAGTTTTGTCCGGCTCCGAAATTATGGGTTCGGGTACGGGTTTGGGTAGTTAATGTTAGGATTCTTTGGGTTTAGACTAGTACCCGATTAATTATGTATTTGTGATAAATTTTTGGGTTATAAATTTCTTAGTTTACTATTTGGATTATGTTTGGTTGCTTTGGCATTATTTAGATTATATGTTTGGTTGCTTTGACATTTCATTGTTCTATTATCTCGACTTAAATACTTCTTTACATTCGTGTTCGGCTTCATGTTGCATTATCTCCACTTTAGTGTAGTTATATACAATCGTGAAGGCCTCAACCGGTGTACCTAGGCTTGTCAAATTGGGTACCCGCGGATACCCGATCAATATATATATATATATATATATATATATATATATATAGAGTGTGTTAGAGTCCTCACATCTTAGTGTAAAACACTGCACAAATCACAACCCTTAGATCATTAGATTGGATGGTTGTGATTAGTTACATTATCATACTAAAAATCTACATTATTAGGCGAGGTACATTATTAGACTAGAAATGTACATTGTAAGACTAAAACTGTACATTATTAACCTAAATTGCTACATTATTATCCGAGCTACATTATTAGTCTAACATTCTACATCATTAGATGACACGTGGCATTAATCTAACCGTTAGATCATAAGATCCAATGGACTGCAATTGTTTTGAGTTTTACATATACTTAGCGTTCTGACTGAATACATCCCTATATATATATATATATATATATATATATATATGATTGTGATCAATTGAGATTATTTAGGCTAATTGAGAAATGAGATGCAATATCGCCACTCATTTTTATTAAATGAGTGGTCCAGTTTTGCCACACAATAAATATTTTTAGATTAATTTAATATGAAAGGGCAGAATAGTAATTTTAACAAAAACAATAAAAATTGAAGAAGAAGCGCTCGTCAGCCTTCTCCGCCAACGAAGAGAAAGAGGGAAACCATTGCAAAATCGTTACGCGATCCGCAGCATTGTAAGCGTCAAGCAGTTATTGTACAAATTTTGTGAGAGGTAACGAAAAACTAATCCTTTTGTTTTATAATCCGAGTATTAAACGCAATTTTTTGTGGCGATTTTGGTTGTTTTTTTTAGGAATCATTGAATTACGCATTCGTATTTGATGAATTATGATAGTTTGCTCTTTTTCTAGATTGAGTTTTGCTACCGATTGATTTCCTAATTCGTTGAAAATTTATGTTGTGTAATGCGAGTGTTGTTGAACTCGAGTTTCTAATTCGTTTGAAAATTTATGTTGCTACGCTCTTTTTCTAGATTGAGTTTTGCTACGCTGATTGATTTCCTAATTCGTTGAAAATTTATGTTGTGTAATGCAGTGTTGTTCAGAACTCAGTTGATGTGATGATAGAATGCAATTTGTAATTTATTGCTCATTACTTGTTTGATGAAAAGCCTGTCGAATTCGATATTATATTGTTCGAGGTTGGTCATTGTTCGAGCTCGAAGCTGTCAAAGAAGTTTAGCGAGTTTTGTGAAGGAGGGGCAAGCATCGGCGTCAATTGGATTAAACTCACGTAAGCAAAGCGTTCGAAGATATAAGGGAGAATTTTACGGTGGTGTTTGATTCGATCGATTTGTTGACTTTTCATTGTGCTATGATTTTGTTGCATTAATCCAAATTGTGGGGAAATTTTAGTGTAATCATGTGTTAGAATTGAATTCGATTTATTTCTGTGAATCATTTGTTTTTATTTGAAGAAAATTACATTATTTGAAAAAAAAATGTTGATTATTTTGTAATCTATTTGCAATCTCAAGAATGTTGATTATTAGGATGGAGTAAATGTAGATCTATTGACATTTTATATAGCTATTGACATGATGTTGACATTTTGCTATAATGTCAAGTATGGTTTAATTTTGAAAATTTTAGGGGTGATTGTGTGAGTGTGTGTGTTCAAGCCCGATGTTTTAGTATGGATTGAATTGAAATTGTTTTTCTTGGATAGGTTTAGGGGTAAAGGATCTGATGCTTTGTGTTTTAAAAACAAATAGTTTTTAAATTGAATTTGTAGAACATTATTTATTAATTCCAAATTTCCCCCCCTTAAATAAATGAAAAATGAAATTTTGCTTGATGTATTGATGTGTTGAAGGCGATGTTTAAAATTTTGAGTATTCCGGTGACCGGGGCATTACGGTGTTCGATTGAAAAGTTGGCAAATTTAGTCAACATGATAGAGGTGTGAAGATCTTGCCCGCTCATTAAGAAGGATATCTATTATAAGGCCTCATATTCTTTGCATAGGGAAACCCGAGTGCTTACATGATGAAAGGTAAAAATTTTTTCTTCACTTGAGGTGGAAGCTTGTGCACGAGTTCGGAAGCTGTGAACATCCCGCCCACTTGAGGGGCCCAATTTGGCCAAAGGGGAGTTTTCCCTTTATGTCTCATTCAAGCTTTTGGCCCGTGAAATTGAACGTTTTTCTTTTGATTCGGAAATGTGAGATTGTTGGAAAGTTCTAGATTTATTGTTGAAAAAATTTTTAAAATTTTCTTTGTAAGTTGTTGACATTTAATATGCATTTTATTGACATGTGTTGTATGATCATGATGCCGGGAACTTGTGTTAAATAAAAAAATTAAGATAAAATAGTTGTTGGGTTTTTAAACGCAAAAATTGTTTTTTAGTTGTTTAAAACTATATAGAAGTTGTTGACAAGCCGTTAACATTTGATATATAAGTTGTTGACATTTTGCTATAAGTTGTTGGAGAAATGGTTGATTGCGTGAATGGGTCGTCGTCGGTGAAAGGTTTTTTGACATTTTGCTATAAGTTGTTGACATTTGATATTGTGGCTATTGATATGTGAATTATAAGTGTTATTTTTTTTGTTATTGACATTTTAATACGAGTTGTTGACATTTTTATATTACGGCCTTGATATGTGAATTATAAGTGTTATTTTTTAGTTGGTTCTTTTTAAAACGAATTGATGACATTTGATATTCCGCCATTTTAGAAATGAAATGACGATAATACCCCCTAGTTGCATTGGCGGACACACGTTCAAGAGGGGGGGGGCTTAAGCCCTTCCCAAAATTTTCTTTTTTAAAATATTTCTATTGTAAAAAATTTCAATTTTTTTTTTAAAATATCTTCGCCCTCACTAAATTGATGTCTTTGAAGTCTAATGGTTGAAGATTTATTGGAAAGGAGGGGCTGAAAATTAAATTTACGGAAAACTACCTACATTTCATTAATGACGCTCGGTAAATTGGGAAGAAGAGAATAAATTTTTTAAACTTAAAATGAAATATAATAATAATAGAGTTGAAAATATCAATTGCCCCCTTTATTCATTAAATACGTGGCTGTGGCATATTTTTTGATTTAAAAATATGAGTAATTTAAAAAATGCCACTAAATTTAAAGTTATCATCCATTCGGGGTAACACTTGTAAAAATTTTATCCTAAATTGACACTACCGTTTTTTTTTCAAATGACTATTGAAAACTTAAAAAGGGGTTTTCCCCAAAAAAGTTAAATTTGTGTTGGATTAGTTTTATGTAAAATTTATTTTACATTTTTTATAATAATTATTACTCCATTTTATTTCTTTTGTTCTAAAATAATATATAAATTTGTAAATGACAAAGTTTTTTTAAAATACAATTAGTAAAATAAGAGTGATGAAAAAAAAAGCAAAAAAGAAAAAAGGCAGGGAGAAATAGTATTAATGGAATTTTGGAAACCACATTATTAGTGTAGTAGAAACATTCTATTAATACTCTAATTTTGGGGTGACCCAAAAAAAGTAAAACTAATCTTTTTTTAGGATGGATGAATATATTTATCTTTATCCATCGTAAAAAGTTGTCCACATCTCGGGGCCCGGGTTTTAAAAAATACGAAAAAAAAGTGAGTTGAAAAATTAATGGAATATGGATCCCCATTTATATATTAGTTTACGATAGAATGTGCATAATGATTTAGATGAAAGTGGACTCCATAAAAAAATGTACAACAAAGACGGACCAAAATGACAAAAATGAACAATATTTCACAAACGGAGGAAATATGTAAAATTTTGTTAAAATTTTTTTGGTAAAGCCCTTTCTTTAAAAATTTTTTCCCGTCCCTTTGCCAGTTGACAAATTTCAACTATACACATATAATGTCAAATTTTTAAGTTTTGACATTTGATGCCCCTCATTCACAATTTTCTGGATGTCAAATATGATGCACATCGTGTCAACATTTTATAAAAATCATGTCAACTACGGTCATTCTTTTCAACCCCCCCCATACAAGTCATGTCAAATTTTTGTTACATACTATGTCAACCCACCCGTACAAGCCATGTCAACTACTCATAGAAAACATGTGAACAACAATTATTTCTTCAACTAAGAAAGCCTGCAAAAAAATGGGTTGTTTTTTAGTTGTTAACAAAACTAAAAGTTATTACATTTTTTGTTATTGGTGATATTTGATTTTGCTCTCTTTTGACATCTATTTTTGATTTTTTTTTTAATTATAATATTTGTTTTCCGAGTTGTTGCACATACAAGTTGACATTTGGTTATAGGTTGTTGACATTTCAATATAATTTGTTGAACTTTAAATTTGATATAACGAAAAGTTAAAAAGTGAATCCAAAAATATTTTTAAAAACCCATCCAAAAAATAAGTAAACATAAACTTTAAAAATCACTTTTTATTCCTTCTTATTTCTACGACTAAACAACTCCTTTACTTGTTGTTTAGCTCAAGCAATTTGTCCATGTTTCCATCAAATCATGAGCCTTAACATCGGCCCTCTGGTTATTGTAAATTGATGCACATCGTGTAGCAATACATTTGTCACCTTTCGATGGGAGTAGGTTCGAGAAAAGCCCCAAACTCCAGTCATCAATCAAGACTTTGTTCTTCTTTCCCCTTCCGCCCCTCATTATGAATGTATCTCTTCTTTATCGTCCAAAACCCAAAAAATTTCCCCTCGTTCTCTATCTTCTCTAGCTGAAGATGCTCACCCATCCTTTCATTAATGGAAATGTCCAGGAACAAACACTTGTCTTTTGTAACTCAATTAAAGAGAGCCGATATTTTAAAAAAATGCATGTCAATTCAGGTTAAAACTCAATACACAAGCCACTTAAATAACTAATACAACATGTCACTATAGTACAAGTTATATCAACTACACATACAACTCAATGTAATCATGTTCGGTTAATAATCCGTAATAAAAAATAAAAACATCAATAAGAAAAAGGGGTCCCGCAAATGTTCTTCCTCGCCCCCCAAATTTCCTTTAAACTTAACCCGAACTTGTATGTGAAAAACAATGATTTTTCCCATTATCGATCATAATTACCTCCAATCTTAGATTTTATCATTCCACATGTTGTTTGCTCAATCAACCCGATTTAAATGGACCGAACATTCTCTTGAACCGTTTCCTCCTTCCTTGAAGATCTGCTAAATAAGTTGTTCAACCTTTAGGGTTTCCCGTTTGGTTTCGTAAATTTTTCGCTTTCCCTCATAAAAGGGGCATTTCTTTTCCACTTATCTCGGGAGAAAGAATTCCCTCTTGGAAATCGATAAAAGCTCCACATCCTCTTGGGATATAAATTTTTTTTTCCCAATAAAGCTTTATCTTGCACTTTTTTTTTCAAAACTTTTTAATAATGAGAATGAATCTACTGGGAATGTAATCAATGTTAAATGTAGGACACCCCAAAACCCAACTCCTTCAAACATTAATTTGTTCCTAATTCAGTTTGCTTTTTGACAACAAAAAAAAGGCTTCCTTTTCACTAGAAGCATTTGAGAAAAATTTTTCAGCAATCTCAACCTTTTTCACCCTTTTTAATGAGATCCAATACTCCTTTTTGTTTTGATATTTTTTTTATTGGTTTAAAATCAAACATAATAAATCTATATCAAATTTTACCAATATATGACAATAACAAGTATACTTTGTTAAAAGAAGTGCATGTATATTACTAAAATTACGCAATAGATATACCAAAACCCAAAAACAGTTGGAAAATTAAATATTGCATTAATTTATATCCCAAAATAGCAAGAACAATTATCTTATTACTATTATGTCAATAGTTAAAGTTTAAAATGTTGACATACCCTTTGATTATCTTATAAAGTTTTTTCGCATACCCCGTTCACATAAATATGCATGAAAAAACTATTCAAACAAACACACAATATTTAATAGCTATTGATATCACTACAACCATACAAAGTTTTTTCAATCCTAATCATTAAAAAATATACCTATGTCAAACAAGCATACACTATGTCAATATAATTATGTCAACACCTATTAAAAAGCATACCTATGTCAATAGCTATTACATAGTACTACATCCATACAAAGTTTTTTACAACCATCCCAAGTCATTCAAACAACCAAAACTTTGTCAAAAAAGTATACCTGTCAATATAATTATGTCAACAATCATTCAAACAATCGACACTATGTCAACGGGATATTATTATAGCTATTAAATATAAATTTAAAATTAATAATCTTAAAAAAATTTAAAAAAATCCTTTAACTGGAAGGGATGCTTGTTCTCTTCGTTTTTTTTGAATCATTGTTCCTTTCCATCTCTTCCCTACCATCGCTAATCAACAAAAATCAAAAATTGATTTCATAAGAAAACTCCAGATGTGTGGTAATACACTAAAATCAAGAATATATTTAAAATTTGAATCAAATTTTTTTAAGAAATCGCCCAAAAACCCCCCTTTGGGAAAGCCTTTTTCCGATGCAATCGCCAACTTAACTATTTCTTCGATCCTCATTTTTCAAATTAATTGAGTAAAAAAAGACCAAATCTAAGATTAGGGGGATAATCGAAATGGGGGGAAGATGCAAAATTGTATTTTAAAAAAGCTATTTAAAAATTGGGAGAAAATTTTAGAAACCGTTTGGGGTTTTGAGTATTTGAAAATAGTTTAAACATTTTAGAACTGAAATGACAAAATATATATATATTTAACAAAAATTAACTATAAACTTTTAGAATTTATTTAATATTATTTAATTCAAATTTTATAAAATGTTGAAGTACTAATATTCAAGTAAAAATAACTACAAACTTTTAGAAATACAAAATTCTTATAGTAGCTCGAATTTAAGATAAAATAACTAATTCTTGTAGTAGTTCGAATTTAAAAGAAAATAACTACAAACTTTGAAAAATACGAAATTCATAAGTTATAGTACATATTAACATCTTTCATCCATCCACAATAAGTCAATAACCACCAAAATTCTTAAGTTCAAACATTCATCCTTTATAAATACCACAATTCAATAATTCATAAGAATCAAGATCTAATAATAATATCATCAAAAAATTCAAAATAATATCACGAGTCAATGAAATTAAAATATAATTAAAAAATTAAATTACATATCTTATATGCTAACTATTAAGTATTAATTAAATTATAGTTAAGAAAATATATTACATTTAATTATAATAAATATATAATTTTTTAATTTTAGAAAATAAATCGGATAAATGGATAATTCGGGTATACCCGATCGGATATCGGGTAATCCGATACCCGATAATCCAAAATTCTCACTACCCGATCCCGATCCGATATCCGAAAAATCGGGTTTCGGGTATCCAATTATCCGACTTTTTCGGGTTTGGATATCGAGTATCCAATACCCGATATCCATTTTGACAGGCCTAGGTGTACACATATGAAATCGTAGTGTAATTGAAACTAGGCCCAAGCAAATTAGTCTACAACAAATATATGGGCCGGACCTCAAAGTAGTGAAAAGCCCAGCCCAAAGTGGTTGGATAGGGGAGGAGGGTGATGGAGGTATCGACAAGGGGGAAGAGAGGAGAGGGACACGAAGCAGAGGTACAGAAAAATGCAGAAATTTCGAGGATTATATTAAAAAAATGCATTCCTCCTCCAATTATTCTTCATTTTCACCAATTGCGACCTATCGTATTCCTCTTCACTCATCCTATTTACATCTCACTCTCCGCCCCCCGCCGAAGCTGGCCGCCGCCATCACCGCCTTCTCCTACCGCCGCTGCCGCGCCTACCCCTATCTCCTCACGGGGAACGCTCTCTTTTCCCGCATGGAGGTACGCAAACCAACACGCACTCTCTTCTTCCTCTGTTTTGAGAATTGTATTTATGTAACTAAGTGGCATAATTAGTTAAAAATGGGCTGTGGATTGACTTGTAAGTGGTTACTGTTCATGAAATGATTGTATCAGGCATCTCATAAATGTGTGTATTGAGGTTTCTATGGTTGTGAAGATGTCTAATTCTGTAAAAATAGATATGATGATAAAAACATGTGATTGTTTTGGATACATTACACTTTGAAGCTTTTTAATGTATTCTCTTATTAGCTTTCGATTTAGAGCATGTTTAGTTAAATAATGAAAACTTCCTTGGCACTCTAGTTGTGCTGGAATAGTGATGGAATCATGTTGTTCACTGTGTTGGTTTAGATTGTGCTTCTAGTTTAACCCGGTCTAAGAGATAATCAGTTCAATTGGCGAATATTTAGATGATATAAAGGCATTTAAAGAGTGCTTCGGGTTGCTGTTGGTACTTGGTAGGTAAAGATGCATGTTCTGCAATAAGCCGAGACGTTTGAGATGTTTGTGCGTAAACCTTCCCGATAAGAAAGTAGCTGCAGAACAATGTAGATTTACTAGAAAAATCAAATTTACTTTATTTGATACATTGATATTGCTCTTTTTGTTCTTTCTCTTTTCATGATTTTGTGACAGGTTATGAGACAGATCTGTGTGTTAAGTCTTACCTCAATATTGTTTTATGTTTCCCAACAGCGGTTCTGGGCTGGAAGTGGTGTTGGTAGGAACCAAGATATGGTGTCTGATTTGCAGAGCTCAGGCGTGATAAGATCGAAGAAAGTAGCAGAAGTAATGGAAACAATTGACAGGGCTTTGTTTGTGCCGCCGGGTGCACAACCCTATCTTGATAGTCCTATGCCAATAGGCCACAATGCTACGATTTCTGCTCCTCATATGCATGCAATGTGCCTCGAATTGTTGGAGAACCATTTGAAGCCTGGCATGTGCGCACTGGATGTTGGTTCGGGTAAATATATATTGTTGCATTTGCTTAAATTATATGAGGTTTCTTATACTACAGTTGAGGTCATTTTGGCCACTTTTTTAGTTATGGTAACTCAATGTTGGTGACAAGCTTGTATCTTTGATGTAAGCTCTTACTTATTTGTCGAAATTTACAAATTAGTCGAGCCTCATGTTGTAGGGACTGGGTATTTGACCGCTTGCCTTGCCCTCATGGTGGGACCAGAAGGGCATGCAGTTGGAGTCGAACATATTCCAGAGCTAGTCGAGTCTTCTATCAGAAGTATCCAAAAGAGTGCTGCAGCTCCCCTACTCAAAGAAGGGTCCCTCTCAATCCATGCTGCAGGTATTTCTTCGTTTCTTTGTACATTTTCAAATCATCATCACATTCATCTACAATAATCACTCGTGCCACTGCGTAATAACAGATGGAAGGCAGGGCTGGCTGGAGCACGCGCCCTATGATGCTATTCACGTCGGAGCAGCTGCATTGGAAATCCCTCCAGCGCTCATCGAGCAACTGAAGCCAGGTGGCAGATTGGTGATCCCCGTGGGGAATGTCTTCCAGGATCTGCAAATCGTGGACAAGAATGAGGATGGCAGCCTAAGTGTCCGGAGCGAAACCTCTGTGCGTTACGTTCCATTGACAAGCCGAGAAGCTCAGATCCGAGGTCCACAATATTAGGTATAGAGTAACGTTGCACTGTAAGTAACGCATCGTTATTTTCCTCTTGTATATATACACTCCGTGTAACATTGATATGCCTTGTATATTCTATGAATAAAGAGGCTAGCTTCCGATTTTTTAATAGTATAGTGTTTATTTCATCGCAGATTTGATTTGGTATATGAGCATTGAGTCATTGAACTTTAGGCCAATAAATGTGTTGAATAGTGCATAACAATATTATCATAGATGGAGGAGGACTCTATTGTTAATATTCAAATCCAAAGTAACATCCGACAAGATTGGAAGTTGGAACCTATTAGACGAATATAATGAACTCAAAATCCCATCACAAAACAAGACATGTAATAATACAATAATAACTAGTTGCTTAGCAATCAAAATCGGCCGCGGGTTTGTCTTTCTAAGGCAGCATTCACTCTGATCGGTCTCCCATCCAAAGTCTGCACCAACAAATACATTATTTCCAATCTGGATACACAGACTATATTAATTGGGAGGGAGCAAAGGGATTTACCTCTCCATCAAGGCTGGAAATGGCATCGTTCATCTCAGACTCGGTGGACATCTCTACAAAGCCAAAACCACGCGACCTACCAGTTTCCCTGTCAGAGACTACCCGGGCACTCACAACCGAACCGTGCTCACTGAAAATCTCCTCAAGCCGGCCGCTATCCACACTCCATGGAAGGTTGCCAACGTATATTCTATGACCGGCCTCTCTTGGAGCACGCTCTGGCCGTGATCCTTTGGGAGCAGCAATATTGACAGTCAAGAATCGGCCGTCCAAATCCTGTTCAAGAAGGGGGAAAGAACGAAAGGTAAACCCTACCGGAAAACCATCAAGGCCTAGAAACTTCGAAACCACCAATAAATCAAGAAACTGGCACAAAGAAACAGAGATACTGATTTGCAAAATCTATGCCACCGGCATTATGTAATGCAGTCTATGAAACTTACATAACGGCTGAACAACTCCACGGCCTTTTCGGCCTCTTCCACAGTGCTCATTGTCACGAAACCAAACCCGCGGCTGTTACCAGACATCCTATCGTAGATAACCTGCACAAAGCAACTGCATAATCAACACAATAGAAACACAACAAACTCACTCACCTCATCTTTATACATAGAAAACTCATCAAATTTATCCTCCCAATCACATCCCATGCTAAAAGGAATCCAATTTCCCCACTCAAACATTAAAGACAATCATCCAAGCATATCAAACAGAGTAAACTCATCCCACCATTTCACATAATAAACGCTTCAAATTAATCCATTTCTGCATCACAACAAACAATCAAGGAAATCTAAACATAACAAACTCATCCATTTTGCATCACAATCCACACCCAACAAAATTATGGAATTAAAAAAAAAAAATCTTCATATCCAAAAAAAACCACCACAAAAACCATTAAACAACAAACTCAACCCATCAAGATTCAACCTTTATCCATTACAGCCCATTCCATCAAAAATCAAATTATACCTCAGAAACCTCAACAACTCCAGCCTGCTCAAAGAGCTCACCCAATCTCTCACCATCAACATCAAAAGGCAAATTCCCTACATACACTTTCGCCCCCTCCGGCGGCTGGACAAAGAAAGCCCCCTCGCCCCCTTCTCCTTCGGCCCCACTTTCATCATCCGCAGCCTCATCCCAGTCCAATTTCCCATCAATTTCTTCAAGAACTGCCGGAACATCTTCACCTAGAGCTGACAAAAAGCTTTTCTCCTTCCTTGTGAGGCAGAATAAAGAAGTGAGTGAAAGCGAGGATAAGGACTTGGAGCAAAGCTGGGAATTCGCGGGTTTGTAAGGAATTGAGAGACAGGGGCGAGAGCATGAGATTTTGGATGGAGTGAAGGGCGTAGGGCTTGATATCAACGCTGTAGTAGCTGCAAAAGCCATTGTATTTGCAGAATTTCTAGGGATAGAGTGGTGAAGGGAAGGGGTTTAGAAGGGTTTGTGGTGAAAATGGTTGCACTCGTATGGCTTTCAAGACGAGGATAAGGGTGCCATTCTTTCTATTTATATAATCTAGATATTTAATTATCTTCTTGCTTCTTTCATTTATTACAATCAATCAGATGAAAATAAAACTGTTTTTAACTAATTTAACTGACTAGATTATTACAACTTGAGTATATTTATTAAAGTATGCCTTCGATTTTATTTTTAGTAAGAGAATCTACTTGAGGCTATGTTTAATTAGTTGGAATTTAGATTCACTTGTGTTTCTTTTCTGAAATAATAACCCTTAGTTTTGTCTGTCTTTGCATTTTCATGGAATTTGTAAATTTAATGGCCCAATAAAAAATTTTGAGTTACTAAAATAAAAGTTGTATTAGACGAAATGTTTGCGTCGAGGAAATATATGTCAGAAATGAATGCGTACGAAACTAATAAGTTTTGATCATATTTTATTGGACCCATATCTTTATTGACTACACACGAAATTTTGAGACTTTTTAGGTTACCTTAATTACTTGGTAGTAACTCATTGGCACTTCGAAACTTTGTTTCTAATTTGTTTTTTAATAGAGAAAAAAGAAGCGTTATTGATACTTGGATCACTTATGATAGTGTTAAAATACAATTTCAATCTCCTTGAAACTGCCATCACTATGAAGATAGACTGTGAATAGTCCATTCTCAGAGTTGTATGTGAACTCCTCATCCTTCTTGTTAACCTTGCAAGAACTTGGTTTGATGCTGCAATACCCTCCAAATAATCCACATCCTCTTGCTTTGATCATTATTCTTTCTCCGTCACCAACGACCGCACATTCTTCGATTGCTCCACCGGAGTTGTACATGTTGATCAAGCCAATGGGAGCAAACTCAATGCTACCTTTGAGTGTCTGTATACAATATAATGTTTGTGTTAGTGCTTTTGAATGTACATTATTAAACTTAGGTGAGCCTAAACATGCTTATTTTATTACTAACCTTTATTGGTGAGATGGTGAAGATTTCACATTGTAATAGGCCTAATGACACATCAATAGTTTCACCCTTTGCCACTCTAGAAATTGTTCCAGAGTTAAATGCATACACAACCGAGTCTCCTAACCAGTTTTCCCCAACAATTTCTTCAAGAAACTCTACATCGTTTGGACCTACACGGCCGGAGATAGAAGTGGCCGTGGGGGCAGATGTCTCGACCGGTTCAGACGCTTTCATAGGCCAAGACCCGGCTCCTTGGCAGTTGAAAGCACCTACCACTCCAGTCACCTTGTTCAAGTTCCATATCTTGAGAAGGCTGTGATGTTTGGGAATATCATTAGATTTTCATGTATTTTTTATCTAAGTTACAAAAAAACCAAATTTTTTTTTATTACCTCTTCCCATCCATGACAGGGTCCACAAACAGGCAGTCTCGGGTAGGCCTGCCTGCATATCTAGCCCGAAGCACAGATCCATCAGGCAGAACGAGCTTCCTCAGGATCTTGAAATTGTGCTTTCCCGGCTTATCACTGTATCATTCGATAAAATCAGTGACTTCAAAAACATCGAGTTTCTAATGGATTTCATGAGTTTATTGATCACGTGAGACGAGGTTCTTACCTAACATACACCGGGCAGCCTCCTATCGCCCTTGCTGCACCGTGGAATTCAGCTGTGCTATGATTGCTCTGCATCCAACATATTTAAACAAATTTTACATCTTAACAAGATTGATTTGTTGAAATGTGCTAGCCTAAAATGATGCAAAAAATGCTCACATGAAACATATCCCAATCAGGAACTACAATCTCTCCTAGTAGAAGGCTGTTGAAAGAGACTGATGCAATGTGCAATGTCTGAAAAGTTGGCTCATTAGGCATGAAATCCTCAGATGCTCTAGCTGTGGCACTCCTCTTAGAGCTGAAACATCGATCCAAGCACACCGTGGTCGTTACTTTTAGGCACGATGAACACAATGTAGGGCCAAATAGGGTGCAATCAAGAAATATACCTGAAAATGGAGTCTGAATTGTGGCACATACAGCAGATCAGATTATTCTCTGTGAAGTTTCTGTCTATGGACTCATCAAGAGCTTCATGATACTGTTTAGTGATTGAGACACGGCCACCATATCCGGATCCTAATGTCTCCAACAAATTCTGAACATCAACCTTGACACCATCCACACCGCTACTGGCAAGGTAGCTGTGCATATCGTTGTAGAAGTCGAAAACCTTGTCGGGATCGATTACTCCCACACCGTACTTCTCCAAGCTGTCGAGGGCTATGTCTCTTATGTTACCGATGTTTCCCTGAGACAGAACTGGGTATTCAAGCTTAGGGTTGTACTTTTTCAGAGCCTCAGATGATTCAAGAACTCCACCCCAGTAACCGGCTAAGGCATGCCACATGTACACATACCTAAATCAAGAACAAAAAAAAATGCAACATAACTATTTAAGGATTTTGAGGTTGTTCTTTTGGATTGTTTCAGACAAGAATTTGATGATCTTGGAGCTTACTTTAGTCCATAATTCTCTTTGATGTAATGAATCAGTTCTTTCAAGTTCGTGCTCGAACCATCTGCTTCTGAACAGAATTTGTTGTTCTCTTTAATATCTGTCAATCTTGTTGCAAACCTACACAATCAAAAGCACCACCATTGAGTTATAATCTCATCCAAGTGAACTAAGTTCTGATCATGGGACTTACTGTGTTCCTTCAATCCGAGATTCTCCTTCTTTTTGGAACTCGTTGACTGTTTCCTGCCACCCGTCATCTATGATCAAGAACTTCGGAGAAATCCCTCCTTCTTTGAAACTGTGAAAATGGGATCAGAAGTTTCATGTACAATTTATTCAGTAAAATGGGATTCCATTCATACACCAAGTGTGAAAAAAGGCCTCGTGTTTAAGTGATAGAACCTCTCAAGGCCATCTTTGATCCCTTTTGGGCTGACTTCTGTATAGAATGCATCCCAAGTGCACCAGCCGAACCAATCCAAATGCGCGGGAGCCTGGATTCGAAGCCCAGTTCAACCTCAGATCATACTGTATGTGTGTGTCTAGATGAATGACTAATAGATAACATACCTTCTTGTTTTCTAGATGAGTGAATGTACCCTTGTGTTTGGACAGAATCCTAAAAAAAAATGAATAGTTTCACAAAGTCAAGGAATCTGATGCCTGATGTCTAAAACTAAAATCTTGAAAAAGAAGCTAAACATACTTGATTGAATCCTTGATCAATTCAAAAGGATTATCCCCTGAGTTAACAAACACTCCCTCCATTGCTTGTGCAGTTTCAACACCAGCATCACCTTATAGAAAGAGCAACAAAAATAAAGAAAAAATCAGAACAGAACATCAACCACTACTCGAATGGAACAGTCGAAATAACGTGCTTTCTTGAGATGAAACCAACCACTTTGGTAGCAGAATTGAAGCTCATTCAATGCAGTCCCCTGCAAAGTAGTCCTAAAGGCTCCGTCCAGAACAGCCAGCACGAGCACGTAGAATCTCTGCCCCGTTGCAGGAGCTTCGTCCTCCACCACGCCTAGCACTGAATCCTCCCCTACCTCCAACAGAAGCATCTGAGTCTCCATTGGAATCTCACTTGCTGATCTCCCAACCCGCGGTATCATCCACCAAATCTTCGCTATAAACAAACACATAAACTTGCAATCCCTATTGATATAAAAAAAACAAGAAGAAAGGAACAAGAAGTTAATCCCCTTCATATCCTAGAAATGTTGATCATAGCATGAAACTGTGAGACCATGAAACTCACTCAAGAATCCCAAGATTGATGACATGGCAAGAGCTTGAGGTGGGGGCCTTGGCCCCCACAAAGGCCGCACCCGAGCTTGCTGGTGTGACGACAACGTTGTCTGGCACTCCAGTTAAGACAACCTTGCCTCTCACCATGAGGCAGCCATTCTTAACGACCGGAACTGCTGTGATCGTCATTTTTCACAAAGGATTCTGCGTTGTTTCTCTCTTCTAACTGAAAGAAAACAAGAAAATCGCCATGAAAATGTACACACGCATAACACAATGCATGAAAATAAGTCAATGGGATGTCAAAATGTTACCTAACTTTTGTAACAAACTTACAAAATGTAAGAGGAGTGAGAGAGAAACACCCAAATGGAGTGGTTTTATAGCAAAATCTAGGCATAAGCATCCAAAACATACTTTAAGAATACCATAGGCATCGACGAGCAATAGAAATTAATTTAAGAGAATGGAATTTGTTGTAATGTGGAAGTGAAGATGAATAAAATTTTTGTTGATGATACATGGGGCCATCCCAAGCTTAACTGACATGGAAATGAGTCAGCATTTGTAATATTTTTATTTCATATTTTATACTACTAAGCCATATTCAACCTTTCCACAGTTTATGGAGCCACAATTGACTCCATACTTCACTAGTTTCATTCGAAACAGCCATATCAAGAACAAAAATGAGAGAGATAGAGAGAAAAAGTAAATACGAGCTTATTTCTTCGAATAAGTTGATTTTACAAGATTCTTTGAAACAATATATTGGTCGTCCTGGATCAATGGCATCTTACCAAATCAGAAAAAATAAATAAAATTAGATATGCTATAAAAGCAGTGGAAACACTGAAAATGGTTATATATATGTGCCATGTTTTTCTTTTTGAAGCATTTAATCACAAGGTATTTAAGTACGTACCTACCAGTTATAGTTTTGGGGCTCTGAAAGCTACATTTTTATATTCTTTGACTAAATTTTACTGAAGTCGTCGTATCATTATAAATTATGGTTAGATATTGAGACTTTATGTCAAAATTTTGTGGTTGTATATTTTATTTTTCTAGTATTTTTATTTTTTGTTGTGGTCATATATACGACCAAAAAATAATTTCTAGATTTGAAAATTTTATAGTAATAATCTAGTTCAACATATACAATGTTTATGCAATTTGAACTTGAACAAATCTACTAGCAAAACATGAAATTTTCACCCCATGAAATTTTATTGGTGCCATAGGTATCTATTATTCAAAAAATACATAAAACATGTCTTTTAATTTTAATATAATGACAAATATACTATTGATTGCGTGGGGTCATAATCGGAAAATTATAAAGTTGACTAGCCACCAAATTAGATGTGGTCATTAATCACATGCTTAACCCTAATTATTATTGTTATTGCGTCAATTGTTAGTTCTGACTTAAAGTCCAGTCATTAATGCATCTCTCGTGGGCAATGATGTCTGTGTGATAAACTTTGATAAAATCAATGTATTTTAAAAATTATTGAATGAGCTTTGAAATACCAAATAATGGGGTATATGTAATTTGGTGGAATTAATTATTTTAGTACTAGCTACTAGTAGTTTGCAAGGGATACTGAAACTTCATTTTAATAATTTACTGAAAAAAATATAACTTCTCAGATCAATAAACGTGTTTATTGGTATACAAATATGGTCTATTTCTGAAAAATTAAATAAACTTTGGTTTAGAACTGTTTTTCTCTGTAGATATTATGTTAGTTAATGGAATTAATTGTTTAGTGTCTCATTTTATATGCCTCACCTAATCTACTTGGTACTTGGTAGTGTTGGTCTTTCCTAACTACTTTCTCATATGCAAATATAATTGAATTAAATATGTTTTTATAATTGATATGTTTCCTTATTTACTTGGAGAAGTTATTAGCACTACTTTCGTTGGAATGACATACAATTCGCAAACTTTAATTACTTTTTGGACTCTCATGTAAATTCCAAATCATACAAACAAAGGTAGAAAATCATTGATTTAATATTCTGTTTGTTAATCATATATTTTATGGATAATGAGTAATTAGTTAGTACAGTATTATATTGGCTTGGTAATGGCCGAACTGATGATGACATGTTTTCTCGAAAAAAACGGTTGTCAACTGACAATTATATCCAATTAAATTAATTAATTATAGTCTTTACTTCGCCGATGTTTTATGGCTAAACTAGGTTTGGAATTTTGGATAAATACATTAATTGGGTTATCATAGTTTATTAGACAACATCGACTTTGGTTGCCAAGAATTTAATTTTCAAAATTACAATAGTTGCATGCAATCAATATTTTAAAATACGTTTCGAATACAATTCGTTTCGGTCTAATCATGAAGAATATTTCTTGTTTTCGTTTTAGTCTTAACATTTAACTGGGAATATGGGATTGTAACAGCCTTGCTTGTTGGAATCCAATTCTTATCGGCCCATTTAATTTATAAATACACCCTCCCTTATTTCCAAGTTAATAATGATGTTTAATAAGTTAAATATATACTATAAAATAAATTATGAAAATGAATATAATATATAAGTAAAAAATTTATAAAAATGTAAGAAAAGTAGAAGAAAAATAAAAGGATCAAGGTATACTAAAAAAATGACTCATATAAAATTTAGAAGGTGGTCTCAAAAGGAATACAATCAATATATTAATCACGATTGACGAACTATCTATAAATTAAACACATAGAATAAAGAAATTCCACATAGTGGACATTATTCACTTGAGAAAGCTAGAGCCTTTCATTTTTCTCATTATATAAGTTGTGCATGATTAATGTTGATGATGATTTTTAACATAAAAGGATTGAAACGAATTGATTCTTGAACTGCACTATTAGTACAGATATATGTATATTATCTGTAACATGTGGTCAATATATTATTATTCTCGCAATAAAAAAATTAAGGTATGATTCTATTCATATTTGTGCGTGATTTATGTTGATGTTGATGATAATTTTTAGTAACAAATAAGGCATGAAAGGAATTGATTCTTGAACTGCACTACTTTGTATATATGAATAAAATTTATAACACGTGGTCAGTTTTGCTATATTCTCGCAGTATTAAAATTAGTACTTCTATTCATTTTTGGGCGTGCTTTAATTAATAGTCTACAATGCATATTTTTGGCATATAAACTTATACCAAATCTTTAATTGAAATGAACTATCAAACTTTATATATAGGGGCGATGTGGCCGGGTGCGTGTTGTGACTCGTTGTGCAGAAGCACGCCCCCTAGCGTGTAACACGCACGGGGTGTTACGCAGGTTTGCAGTGGTGTGTTGCACACTATGTTGCTTGTGTTAATACTCTTTAATTTAATCTACATCTATCTTTGGCCTAAAAAATATACCTAATTCACTAAGAAATAAAACCATATAGGAAAGACACAAGACTCAAACATATAAGAAGCATGCGCTAGATAGGATGCAATAACAATGACATGACCAAAAGGTAAAGTACAAAATAGCATACATAATTTGAAAACAAACAAAAGCAAGACGGAGCTAAATCCCGTACATGAACCCTAAGGAATGAAATCTCTCTTGAGTAATTAAGCTTGTCAATACGTACAATAGACTCGTCACTAAGATAATTTTTGTGATCTCCAATTTTCCCTTTTTGAAAAAAAGCGTTACACGACAATGGAATCCACGACAATGATTCCTTGGATTTATTGACATCATGGTTACTCAGTACCTCAATACTACAATTCTTCACAATCTCTTCCACTTCATCTTCATCCTCAAACGAACATCCTAAGAAATCGCCCAATTTCTTGACATAAGT